>NC_047111.1:3852379-4142691 GCF_902500255.1 Thalassophryne amazonica
TTGACCTTTTCAACGATATTTCTCCTTATCTTGATACTTCAGAATATAGCCCCAATAAGCTATATTGTCTGTACCCTTTTTCGACCCATCAGTGTACGTAGTCCAGTCATATGGCTCCATAGGGAGTTGCCTCTCCTTCGGTAACTTTTTTGTCACCGACTGTTTTGGCCCAATTTCCAGCTCAGGGTCTAGCAGGATGTCCCCCCACCTTCCCCATCTGGCATTTGTGGCTTTAGTACTCTCAATTGTTCCTTTCCTTAGGTACCGGTGGACTTGGCCTTGAGTGATAACTTTTATTCCCTGTCCTTGTGCAAGTTCTTTCAACGCACTCCAATATCTAGCCAGGACTGCCAGTTCTTTTTCTTCCGGTGGATATTTTCTCTCAATCGAAGACAGAGTATAGCTCCACAATGTTACCATACCCCCTCCTTCATTGCTCACTTTTACCACCGAATCCTCTTCTTCACAGCTTATTTCGGCTAGCAGACGAGTAGTCAGACTACGCGGCTCCAGCCTAATTGCGTCTTGAATGGCTTTCTTTAACTTTTCCAAGCAATCCTGATCTGTAGCTGTCCAAATCCATTGCTTCTGCTCTTGTCCATTCGGTTTCTTCTTGAGACAAGCATAAAGGGGCTTTGCGTATTTCTGATAGTGTGGAACGTGATCTCTCACATAGTTACACAGTCCCAATATTTTCTGTAGGTCATTCTCAGATTGAGGTGGTTTAATCTGACTCAATTTTTCTCGGTATACTTCTGAGAGTCCCAAGTCTGATGATACCTGGAATCCCAAATAGTTAACCTTGAATTGTCCAAACTGACATTTCTTCAGGTTGAGTTTTAATCCAGCTTCTGTGAGCTTCTGTATCACCTTTTGCAGCCGCATTAGGTGTTCATTTTCATCATCATCTGCGATAAACACATCATCGATGTAGACTGTTACTCCCAGATCTTTCAATATTTCCATTACTGCTGCTTGGAACACATTTGGTGAATTTCTGTATCCCTGCGGGAGTCATTGCCACACATAACTTTTCCCCTTATGTGTGAATGCTGTTTTCCCTTGTGACTGTTTTGCTAATCGCAGGGAAAAGAATCCATTTGCCAGATCAATGCATGATTTGTATTTCTTAATTTGGAGCGTTTTCAGTGCTCCTTGGGGATTTATCAAACTCGCTCTATTGGCTATTGTTCGTCGATTGAGAACCTTGAAGTTGATTACTGGTCTCCAGCCTCCTCCTGCCGACTCTGGCTTCTTAACTGCTTGGATGGGGCTGTTAGTGATCGGATTCAATTCCACTCGAATGATCCCCAAAGCTTCCAATTCTTTTACTATTTTATCCATTTCCTCAACCGCCCCAGGGTTCAAGGGATATTGTCGCACCGGTGGATGTACTCCTCCTTCGATGACATGAATGTGTTTAGCCCCCAAATCTCCACAATCATTTTTAAATCGTGCTACTTTAGCTTCGGAGATAATTTCCCTCAATTTTTCTTTCCCTGCTTCAGAGAAATCACTTTCTTCAATCTTTTCCTCTGTGACAGCTGGTACATCCACTTCTTTGTACCAGCTTACCGGACTCTTTCCAATTGGAGTTATACCCATTCGTACAACTCTTGCTTGTAATTTTTTCACTCATCGTCTTATTAGAGTTCGAAGTCTTTTGGGCCGATGTAATTCTTTCAAATCCTTGACTGATATCAAATTAAAGGGGCCTTTTAACCAAACTATCCCTTTCCATATTCCAAATGGTGTTCTCTCCGTTGCCCCATTTGCATACTGGATCAACAGGTATCCTATGGTAACGAGGTTTCTGCGGGTCATGGACACCTCTGCTCCCGTGTCCACCAGGTACGGTTCTCCATCCACATCAGTGTAGCTATCGTCCCCTTCCCAGTAGGCATGGTCTAGCGTGACCCGCGCCTCCGAAGCCATTACTTCTTCTGCCCTCCAGCTGCCGCTGTAGCTTGGCGGACTTCCTGGAGGGTTTTTCTTTGTTCTGGAGTTAATTTGTCGTACTCCTCTTTAGGGAGATAGCCACCACTACGAGGTACAGGTGTAGGTCGCGATTGTGGTGGGGGAGGTGGTGGACCTCTCGGCCAAGAGCTCCATTGTCCAGCTGGAGGCCTTTGATTATTCCTCTGTGGTGTTTGATGTGACCGAGGAGGTGGTGTTTTAGGCACTGAATTTCTTTTCTCCACTCCCACCTGTTTTTGTCCTGATCTCGGTGTGCTCTCCTTCTTCCTCTTTTCTTCATAGAACTGCTGCTCCAAATCCCAGCTCTTTACCAACGCATCCATTTGTGGGACTGTAGTGCCGTCTATGGACATTTTTACAAAAGTTATCTCCCCTCTTCTTCCTTTAGTTACCTCTCTCAGTGCCCTAACATAGCGTTGTGGCAAAATCGTCTGTTTCAGCCCATGCCAAACTTGAACCAATGTTTGACCTTTGTCTAGTCCAGCTTTAACTCGAGCAATATGGGAATCTTCATTGTTGGGATCTTCCAACACTAACCTGGCATAATGGTTTCGTGCTGGTTCACCCCGACTGATGGGTTGACTGGTAACTTGGGCTAGCCACATAGATTTACCCTCTTCACTGTTCGAAAGCTCTGTCAATAAGGGGCCACACTTCTTTCAAATAGTCCTTTAGGTCTTCATTTGGTTCTTTCTCTCTCACCAACATCTTTAATTTCTTAAATTCACGGAATTCCCTGCCGTCTGCTTGAATTTCAGCTTGAATTGCTGGCAGACTTTGCTCTCTAGATCTAGCAGGAAAGTTCTGATTTGGGAGGCTCGCTTGTAATCCTGACGATGGTGGAATTGTTTCTCCTTCATCATCCAGATTTTCTTCATTGGTTTCTCTCAACACTTGCCATGACCAGCGTAAAGCTGCTGTTTTTAGTTTTCTCAACATCACATCATGGGCAACGCCTAAATAGGCGACTCTGAAGTTATTCGTTAACTCTTTACAGGCAGTTAATGTAGGATAGAAAGGCCACATTAGTATATTAGCCCACTCTCCAACAGTAGCTGTTACCTCAAGAGTTTTCTTTTCATCTTGTCGCTCTATCCACTCTTCTGGGATGTCATACCCAGTTTGTCCAACTTCTGGAGCATAGGTTTGTCGCTTATCTCGGGTCTCCACTGGGTTGACCCTGACATCTCTTGCAATTCTCTCTGAGGCTACACGCACATTATACACCCCAACTTCTTTCTTTCGTCCTCTGTAGCGTCCAGTTCGTAGTTCTGGGCGTGAGACTTCTCTTTCCCCTACAACAGATAGCGGTTCATCCTCTTCTGAGTCTTGTGGATTGATCTCCTCTTCAGACTCTCTTTCCTGGTCCTCATCCATATCAGATTCATGGGGAGGACATAGGTCTTGTGGTTGTGGGTCCCCGTTTTGTTCTGACTTTCGGGGTGCCCCAGTTGCTTCAGTATTTCCGACTGGTAAAGGGATGAATATAGGATCCTCTTCTCCATTATCCAGTGGAGGAGCCTGGAAAGACTCTTTCATCCAAGATTGGGAGCCTGTTGGGTGTATGATAGTCTGGAGCCCACTTGCAACTTGTTTTAATGTTGGTCGTGGGGTTTTATTCCTTAATTGCTGCACTCCCACAGCATGTACTGATCTTTTCTCACTTGTCGCCATGGGAATGGGCTGCATCACTAACGGGGGACTAGTTGCCACTCCACTTGCTCCAACTGCACCCTTCTTTGGACCTGCTCTATTTGGTCCTAGGTTCACCGCTTCAAGTGCCCTTCTCACTCGATCTTGCTCCTGCTCATTGCTAGTGACCACCACTATTTCTCTCATTGATCCCCATACTCCTGGGGTACGCATGTGTAGGTTCACGGCTGCCATGGCAACCTTTTCTGCCTCTTCCCATGTCATATGTCCAGATCGTAATCCGTCCACACATATCACCACCCGCCGATGCTGGCGTTCTTTGGCCAAATCAATAGCTATTCCCAGAGTTTTCAACATTTTCTCCGTGTATTCGATTGAATTTTCTCTCCCTGGGTAGCTTTCAAAGGGCACATGTATGAGTGCATGATAATCCATTCGTGGTGCGCTTGTTATCACCATCGATTTTCCGTCCAGACTTCTCCCCTTTATGTTCTTAAGCTCCTCTTGGTATTCTTTGCCTGCCCGCTCCTTGAGCTTTGCTCGGAATTTTCGGTTGGCAATTTTCAGTCTGTGATTTGTGAAGACAATGAGACTATCTCCATCTATATAATAATGATATGCCCGTCTTCCACCATTGGGTCACCATTTTTTTGGTTCCTTCAGGCATAGGGTTCAAGTCCTCCATGTAGTCAGATTCAATGTATACATGGTGGGTTTTTGCTTTGGATTTTCTAAAGATTTCCTGCGAGCGGCCTTCCTCTTTAATATGGTAACTCGGCCCGGCAGCACATTCTTCATCTTTAAGCTGTCCCAAGCTTCTGGGCCCACATTCCGGCGATTGATGGAATATCTGTCCAGATACTCCCTGAAGGCTTCTTCGTCTTTTCTCCTGCTCAACTAAGCGTTCTGTCTGTTTTTTAACTGTTGAGGTTGTTCCTCTCACACTTCCTAAGGGCAAATTTTGCCACACCGGGTCAAAGCTTGTGTGGAGCTGGTCCGGGCTTTTATATTCTTGACCATTTCTGCCAGAATTAAGACCTCCCGGGGATATCAATTCATCTCCACTCCCCTCTGGCTTGTTTTCCTCATCACTTTGTTCAGGTTTGGCGTGGAAATATATCTTGCTCTCGTCTGCATTGTCGAAGATCTGACTTCCATTCCTATCTTCCATTATAGGATATTGCTCCTTAAGCATTCTTCCTAACCCTTTTAGTCATTCTGCCATGGACTTAAACTCAGCATACACGGACGCTGATTTTGCTTTAACATCTACCAGGACCGTCTCTACTCCCAACAACCCAGCTGTCATTTTTACTACGGAGTCATAACTTTTCTCAGGACTTATTAAGGTGGTGATTTGTACTCTTTTCCACTCTTCTCCAAGAAGTTTGCACCACCACTCAAGCCACTCTCTGGTCCCCGTCTTGTCCTTTGGGACTGGTGGGCTTTCCAAAATGGCCAGGATCTGCCCCTCCTTATGCTGACCTGGATAATATATCCCTAATGTGTGTATAGTTTCTGCCATAGCTTCTTTGAAACTTTCTTCATCAGTTTCTACACTTTGATCCCTGACATATTTTTGAACGGTTTCTGCCCAAGAATCATATCCTCGTCCATACAATACCACTCTGTGTGGCCGAATATTCACTTCTCTTTCCTCGTCATGTTCGGATTCAGGGGTTGCTACGGGTCCTGACTCTTCTTCAGCCATATTTTCACTGCTTGTTCTTAACACTAACCTTACTGTTTCGTAATCATTATCCTCTCTTTATTCTCTCGGTTGCTGAGATTGTCGATTCCACCACTGTCGTCTCCTTGACTTCAGCTATGGTCCTTGTCGTCTCAAGTCGTCTGCCTCTCAAAGCCTCTCTTGGCGCCTTGAGTCAGGGATGAGTGACAGACTACTTGGCTATTCAGCGCTAATTCCAGAGGTTAACTCCAAATCAGCTGCTCCTTTCCCCGCTTCTCCCCTCAGGAACCTCACAGGTTGATGATCCTATTCTCTCTTGTAGATCACCATTTTGCACGGTATACTCTCATACCTGCTCTCTTTGACGATCGGATCCAGCAGGCTCCCTCGTCTGCTTCCCTTCCTCGTCGTTTCATGACGATCCAGCAGGCTATCTCCGTCTGCTTCTCATCCCAGTTCAGACGATCCAGCAGTGACACGTCTGCTTCTCGTCCCAGTTCAGACGATCCAGCAGTGACACGTCTGCTTCTCGTCCTTGATCCCAGCTCCCTGGGATACTTACTCCTGTTGTCTTTACGTCGTCCTTCTGGTGGTCGCCTCCAAGTTTTCACACCTCTGGAAAACAGATGTGTTTCAAGCCATTACTGGACCTATACAGGCCATCAGCCGACACTCTCCACAACACTGTCTCCTTTGGTGATCTACTCAGGGGCTTTCCACCTATCCAATGGCAAAGACTCTCCTTTGGCCAGGATTCTTCCTCGGACCCGACTTCACTTCGTCAGGTCCCTGTTCGGGCGCCACGTGTCAGATCCCGTTATTTATTTTTTTAGATACACGCGGCACACGCTCACCCTCCGATGAGTGTGTTTGTGTACTAAAAACCAGCTCTCCGTCTCTGGGGTCCAACCTTCGTGTCTCCACGGGTATTACCCGGCAGGGCTGCACAAAGGCTGTTCAAGCTGGTGGCAAGGAGATTCGTCTAGCCGCTCACTGCCTCCATCCGGACGCCCACCCCGCTGACGCTGATCTTGCACCCCGGTCGAATAGCCTCCTCTGGAACCAGGATACGAGCCGGTCACGCCAGTTAACGGCAGCTCTCCTCTTATGGATCAGGGCTCTTGGAATGTTGCTAGATTTTAAATTTAGTGACTCGTACAGCGAGTCCCCAGGATGCGTTAATTTCATTAAAAACCAGACTAACCTTTTAGAGCACTTTTTGATGTTGTACACCCAATAAACTTTAACTTTTACACCTTAAGAAGCATCAATAAATCCAATGTCCGAGCCTTAACACTTTAACTGCATGCTTGGAAATTTATTGCAGGTTTTGCAAGTGCCGACAACATAATCAAAATAGGTTATATGATGATAATTTCACAACAGTAATTCAAATATAATCAGAATAGTAATTGGCAGAGATTTTTGTTTTTGATTCAATAATGCTGTCTGATCTCACTCTGACTGGACTGGATTAACTTCTTAACAATTTTTCTAGGAGTGAGGGAAGGAGGTTTTTGATGTTAAAATCCCCAGTTCGATGAACTTGATTTCCTCTTCATCAGCTATTAGTTGTTAGCTGACCACGATCCTTGTGTGATGTTGTAATCCTTCAGGAAATAAATCCACATAAGAGTTTATTTGTTATATGGCTGGGGGGGCCTGGCTGCCGGTTTGTTTCTGTTTTTTGGTTTTCCTCCCAGGTGGCTTGCGTTTGGGACTGAGTGGCTGTGTTGCTGAGGCTGTCAGGACCTCACCCTGATCACCTGCGACTCGTCAGGACTCACAGCTGTGGTGCATCTGGATGGATTGGAGCATGTTGGCATTTAAGACTGGAGTGCACAGTGTGTATTTGCCAGAGACTCGACCTTGTGACCAGACGGGTGAGATTGTCGTCTCGGGAGCTATCTCATCAACAGCGGATGCTGAGAACGTCCAGGTTTGATGCACAGTCTGTGAAAGAGGAGGGGGTGAGGTCTCACGCTCGTCAGCACACTTCCTGAGGTACGTTAGATTTTGTGACTAACACTTATACAGTCAGTAAATGTGGTGTCCCTCACACCTTATTGTATTGAGCTGTTTGTTAGTCATGTATCAGCTTCCACTGCAGTGGAGTTTTGTGAACTGGATGTTCCATGCCTGCAGGTTGGGAAGCTGATCAGTAATCAAGCCAGGAAGTGTTTGCTGTTTGTACACCTTTAAGTGTTCTGTGTGTAGAGTGTGGACTCACATAATGGTTCCTTCTTTCACAGACTCGGTTGTTGCGGCCACCTGGGGGGTGTCGGCGGGGTCCTTGGGTCCGAAACAGCTTCTGGCTCCGGACCGTTAGCGCTGCTGGGAGCGCACCACGCCAGACCGCACCTTTTTGTTATATTATCACTGTTATGTATTAAATTCAGTTAGCCTTTGAACCGTGCTCTGCTTATTTCATACTGGGTCCTTCAAACGCTGGTCGGTTCTCCGAGCTGCGTCCGACACATAACATTATTCCTTCTTCAATCAACCAAAAGTTGATCTAATCCATTCTGGTATGATGTGATGTTCCTTGAGAGAGAAAACGTTGAAACTTCCTCACTCAGACTTAAGGCCAGTGATTATTCTCCAATGCTCATGTTCATTTTAGAATCATTCTTAGACATATTCCATCGTCTTCACCACTGAGTTCATTCCATGGGCCTCCCAATCTGCAATGGAAAAGTCCGGTATGACCTCACTACACTCCGGGAAAGTACCAAACAATGTCAAGTTTATTCCAACAGCATGTATATTAATTTCATGGCACGTACTATATTCCAAGATGAAAACAAGCTGAAAGCAAGCTTAAAGTCATCTTTCTTGACAATTAAAACACATATCAAAGCGTCTCTTCATTACAACACACATTAACGCCTCTGTTCATTAAAACACACATTAAAGCCTCTGTTCATTAAAACACACATTAAAGCATCTGTTCATTAAAACACATATTAAAGCCACTCTTCATTAAAACACACATTAAAGCCTCTGTTCATTAAAACACATATTAAAGCCTGTCCTCATTAAAACACACAAATGAGGTGGGCTTCATAGATAATTGGCAAAGCTTCTGGGGAAAACCTGGTCTTGTTAGGAGAGACGGCATCCATCCCACTTTGGATGGAGCAGCTCTCATTTCTAGAAATCTGGCCAATTTTCTTAAATCCTCTAAACCGTGCCTATCCAGGGTTGGGACCAGGAAGCAGAGTTGTAGTCTTACACACCTCTCTGCAGCTTCTCTCCCCCTGCCATCCCCTCATTACCCCATCCCCGTAGAGACGGTGCCTGCTCCCAGACTACCAATAACCAGCAAAAATCTATTTAAGCATAAAAATTCAAAAAGAAAAAATAATATAGCACCTTCAACTGCACCACAGACTAAGACAGTTAAATGTGGTCTATTAAACATTAGGTCTCTCTCTTCTAAGTCCCATATATTAACACATATTAAAGTCTCTGTTCATTAAAACACATATTAAAGGTTCTCCTCATTAAAACACATATTAAAGACTTTCTTCATTAAAACACATATTAAAAGCCTCAGTTCTTTAAAACACATATTAAAGCCTTTCTTCATTAAAACAAACATTAAAAGCCTCTGTTCATTAAAATGCACATTAAAGCCTCTGTTCATTAAAACACATATTAAAGTCTCTACACATTAAAACACACATTAAAGCCTCTGTCCATTAAAACACATATAAAAGCCTATTTTTATTAAAACACATATTAATGCCTCTTTTAATTAAAACACACAAAGTTTCTGTTCATTAAAATGCACATTAAAGCCTCTGTCCATTAAAACACACATTAAAGCCTGTCCTCATTAAAACACACCTTAAAGCCTCTGGTCATTAAAACACATATTAAAGCCTCTCTTCATTAAAATACACATTAAAGCCTCTTTTCATTAAAACACATATTAAAGCCTCTGTTCATTAAAACAGACATTAAGCCTCTTTTCATTAAAACACATATTAAAGCCTCTGTTCATTAAAACAGACATTAAAGCCTCTGTTACATTAAAACACATATTAAAGCCTCTCCTCATTAAAACACACATTAAAGCCTCTGTTCATTAAAACACACATTAAAGCCCCTGTTCATTAAACACATATTAAAGCCTATGTTCATTAAAAAACACATTAAACCCTCTGTTCATTAAAACACATATTAAAGCTTGTCCTCATTAAAACACACATTAAAGCCTCTGTCCATTAAACCACATATTAAAGCCTCTTTTTATTAAAACACATATTAATGCCTCTTTTCATTAAAACACACATTAAATCTCTGTTCATTAAAATGCACATTAAAGCCTCTGTCCATTAAACACACATTAAAGCCTCTCCTTCATTAAAACATATATTAAAAAGCCTCAGTCCTTAAAAACACATATTAAAGCCTCTCCTCATTAAAACACACATTAAAGCCTCTGTTCATTAAAACACACATTAAAGCCCCTGTTCATTAAAACACACATTAAACCCTCTGTTCATTAAACACATATTAAAGCTTGTCCTCATTAAAACACACATTAAAGCCTCTGTCCATTAAACCACTTATTAAAGGCTTTGTTTATTAAAACACATATTAATGCCTCTTTTCATTAAAACACACATTAAAGGCTCTGTTCATTAAAACACACATTAAAGCGTGTGTTCATTAAAACACATATTAAAGCCTCTTCTCATTAAAACACACATTAAAAGCCTCAGTTCATTAAAATACATATTAAAGCCTCTGTTCATTTAAAAACATGTTAAAGCCTCTGTCCATTAAACCACATATTAAAGCCTCTGTCTATTAAAACACATATTAAAGCCTCTCCTCATTAAAACACATATTAAAGTCTCTGTTCATTAAAACACATATTAAAGGTTCTCATTAAAACACATATTAAAGACTTTCTTCATTAAAACACATATTAAAAGCCTCAGTTCTTTAAAACACATATTAAAGCCTTTCTTCATTAAAACAAACATTAAAAGCCTCTGTTCATTAAAATGCACATTAAAGCCTCTGTTCATTAAAACACATATTAAAGCCTCTACACATTAAAACACACATTAAAGCCTCTGTCCATTAAAACACATATAAAAGCCTCTTTTTATTAAAACACATATCAATGCCTCTTTTAATTAAAACACACATTAAAGTTTCTGTTCATTAAAATGCACATTAAAGCCTCTGTCCATTAAAACACACATTAAAGCCTGTCCTCATTAAAACACACCTTACAACCTCTGGTCTTTAAAACACACATTAAAGCCCATGTTCATTAAAACACATATTAAAGCCTATGTTCATTAAAAACACATTAAACCCTCTGTTCATTAAAACACATATTAAAGCTTGTCCTCATTAAAACACACATTAAAGCCTCTGTCCATTAAACCACATATTAAAGCCTCTTTTTATTAAAACACATATTAATGCCTCTTTTCATTAAAACACACATTAAAGTCTCTGTTCATTAAAATGCACATTAAAGCCTCTGTCCATTAAAACACACATTAAAGCCTCTCTTCATTAAAACATATATTGAAAGCCTCAGTTCTTTAAAACACATATTAAAGCCTCTCCTCATTAAAACACACATTAAAGCCTCTGTTCATTAAAACACACATTAAAGCCCCTATTCATTAAAACACACATTTATACCCTCTGTTCATTAAAACACATATTAAAGCTTGTCCTCATTAAAACACATATTAAAGCCTCTGTCCATTAAACCACATATTAAAGCCTCTGTTTATTAAAACACATATTAAAGCCTCTCCACATTAAAACACACATTAAAGCATCTGTTCATTAAACACATATTAAAGCCTCTCTTCATTCAAATACACATTAAAGTCTCTGTTCATTAAAACATATATTACAGCCTCTGTCCATTAAACCACATATTAAAGCCTCTGTTCATTAAAAAAACATTGAAGCCTCTCCTCATTAAAACACACATTAAAGCCTCTGTTCATTAAAACAAATATCAAAGCCTATCTTCATTACAACACACATTAAGCCTCTGTTCATTAAAACACACATTAAAGCCTCTTTTCATTAAAACACACATTAAAGCCTCTGTTTATTAAAACACATATTAAAGACTCTCTTCATTAAAACACATTAAAAGCCTCTGTTCTTTAAAACACATATTAATGCCTCTTTTCATTAAAACGCACATTAAAGCCTCTGTCCATTAAAACACACATTAAAGCCTGTCCTCATTAAAACACACCTTAAAGCCTCTCGTCATTAACACACATATTAAAGCCTCTCTTCATTAAAATACACATTAAAGCCTCTGTTCATTAAAGCACATATTAAAGCTTCTCCTCATTAAAACACACATTAAAGCCTCTGTTCATTAAAACACATATTTAAGCCTGTCGTCTTTAAAACACACATTAAAGCCTTTGCTTATTAAAACACATATTAAAGACTCTCTTCATTAAAACACACATTAAAGCCTCTGTTCATTAAAACACACATTAAAGCCTCTGTTCATTAAAACACACCTTAAAGCCTCTCGTCATTAAAACACACATTAAAAACCTTGGTTCGTTAAAATACATATTAAAGCCTCAGTTCATTAAAATACATATTAAAGCCTCTGTTCATTTAAAAACATGTTAAAGCCTCTGTCCATTAAACCACATATTAAAGCCTCTGTCTATTAAAACACATATTAAAGCCTCTCCTCAATAAAACACATATTAAAGCCTCTGTCCATTACAACACATATTAAAGCCTCAGTTCTTTAAACCACATATTAATGCCTTTCTTCATTAAAACAAACATTAAAAGCCTCTGTTCATTAAAACACACATTAAAGCCTCTCATTAAAACACATATTAAAGCCTCTGTCCATTAAACCACATATTAAAGCCTCTGTTTATTAAAACACATATTAAAGCCTCTCCACATTAAAACACACATTAAAGCATCTGTTCATTAAACACATATTAAAGCCTCTCTTCATTCAAATACACATTAAAGTCTCTGTTCATTAAAACATATATTACAGCCTCTGTCCATTAAACCACATATTAAAGCCTCTGTTCATTAAAAAAACATATTGAAGCCTCTCCTCATTAAAACACACATTAAAGCCTCTGTTCATTAAAACAAATATCAAAGCCTATCTTCATTACAACACACATTAAGCCTCTGTTCATTAAAACACACATTAAAGCCTCTTTTCATTAAAACACACATTAAAGCCTCTGTTTATTAAAACACATATTAAAGACTCTCTTCATTAAAACACATTAAAAGCCTCTGTTCTTTAAAACACATATTAATGCCTCTTTTCATTAAAACGCACATTAAAGCCTCTGTCCATTAAAACACATATTAAAGCCTGTCCTCATTAAAACACATATTAAAGCCTCTCATCATAAAAACACATATTAAAGCCTATCATCATTAAAACATATTAAAGCTTCTCATCATTAAAGCACATATTAAAGCTTCTCCTCATAAAAACACATATTAAAGCCTCTCCTCATTAAAACACATATTAAAGCCTCTCCTCATTAAAACACACATTAAAGCCTTTGCTTATTAAAACACATATTAAAGACTCTCTTCATTAAAACACACATTAAAGCCTCTGTTCATTAAAACACACATTAAAGCCTCTGTTCATTAAACACACATTAAAGCCTCTCTTCATTAAAACACACATTAAAAACCTTGGTTCGTTAAAATACATATTAAAGCCTCAGTTCATTAAAATACATATTAAAGCCTCTGTTCATTTAAAAACATGTTAAAGCCTCTGTCCATTAAAACACATATTAAAGCCTCTGTCTATTAAAACACATATTAAACCTTCTCCTCATTAAAACACATATTAAACCCTCTCCTCATTAAAACACATATTAAACCTTCTCCTCATTAAAACACATATTAAACCCTTCTCCTCATTAAAACACATATTAAAGCCTCAGTTCTTTAAAACACATATTAAAGCCTTTCTTCATTAAAACAAACATTAAAAGCCTCTGTTCATTAAATGCACATTAAAGCCTCTGTTCATTCAAACACATATTAAAGCCTCTACACATTAAAACACACATTAAAGCCTCTGTCCATTAAAACACATATAAAAGCCTCTTTTTATTAAAACACATATCAATGCCTCTTTTAATTAAAACACACATTAAAGTTTCTGTTCATTAAAATGCACATTAAAGCCTCTGTCCATTAAAACACACATTAAAGCCTGTCCTCATTAAAACACACCTTACAACCTCTGGTCTTTAAAACACACATTAAAGCCCCTGTTCATTAAAACACATATTAAAGCCTATGTTCATTAAAACACACATTAAACCCTCTGTTCATTAAAACACATATTAAAGCTTGTCCTCATTAAAACACACATTAAAGCCTCTGTCCATTAAACCACATATTAAAGCCTCTTTTTATTAAAACACATATTAATGCCTCTTTTCATTAAACACACATTAAAGTCTCTGTTCATTAAAATGCACATTAAAGCCTCTGTCCATTAAAACACACATTAAAGCCTCTCTTCATTAAAACATATATTGAAAGCCTCAGTTCTTTAAAACACATATTAAAGCCTCTCCTCATTAAAACACACATTAAAGCCTCTGTTCATTAAAACACACATTAAAGCCCCTGTTCATTAAAACACACATTTATACCCTCTGTTCATTAAAACACATATTAAAGCTTGTCCTCATTAAAACACACATTAAAGCCTCTGTCCATTAAACCACTTATTAAAGGCTTTGTTTATTAAAACACATATTAATGCCTCTTTTCATTAAAACACACATTAAAGGCTCTGTTCATTAAAACACACATTAAAGCATCTGTTCATTAAAACACATATTAAAGCCTCTTCTCATTAAAACACATTAAAAGCCTCAGTTCATTAAAATACATATTAAAGCCTCTGTTCATTTAAGAACATGTTAAAGCCTCTGTCCATTAAACCACATATTAAAGCCTCTGTCTATTAAAACACATATTAAAGCCTTTCTTCATTAAAACACATATTAAAGTCTCTGTTCATTAAAACACATATTAAAGGTTCTCCTCATTAAAACACATATTAAAGACTTTCTTCATTAAAACACATATTAAAAGCCTCAGTTCTTTAAAACACATATTAAAGCCTTTCTTCATTAAAACAAACATTAAATGCCTCTGTTCATTAAAATGCACATTAAAGCCTCTGTTAATTAAAACACATATTAAAGCCTCTACACATTAAAACACACATTAAAGCCTCTGTCCATTAAAACACATATTAAAGCCTCTGTTTATTAAAACACATATTAATGCCTCTTTTAATTAAAACACACATTAAAGCCTCTGTTCATTAAAATGCACATTAAAGCCTCTGTCCATTAAAACACACATTAAAGCCTGTCCTCATTAAAACACACCTTAAAGCCTCTGGTCATTAAAACACATATTAAAGCCTCTCTTCATTAAAATACACATTAAAGCCTCTGTTCATTAAAACACATATTAAAGCCTCTGTTCATTAAAACAGACATTAAAGCCTCTGTTACATTAAAACACATATTAAAGCCTTTCCTCATTAAAACACACATTAAAGCCTCTGTCATTAAAACACATATTAAAGCTTGTCCTCATTAAAACACACATTAAAGCCTCTGTCCATTAAACCACATATTAAAGCCTCTTTTTATTAAAACACATATTAATGCCTCTTTTCATTAAAACACACATTACAGTCTCAGTTCTTTAAAACACATATTAAAGCCTCTCCACATTAAACCACATATTAAAGCCTCTGTTTATTAAAACACATATTAAAGCCTCTGTCCATTAAAACACAAATTGAAGCCTTTCCTCATTAAACACACCTTAAAGCCTCTGGTCATTAAAACACATATTAAAGCCTCTCTTCATTAAAATACACATTAAAGCCTCTGTTCATTAAAACACATATTAAAGCCTCTCTTCATTAAAACACACATTAAAGCCTCTGTTCATTAAAACACATATCAAAGCCTCTCCTCATTAAAACACACATTAAAAGCCTCTCCTCTTTAAAACACAAATTAAAGCCTCTGTCAATTAAACCACATATTAAAGCCTTTCTTCATTAAAACAAACATTAAAGCCTCTCCTAATTAAAACACACATTAAACCCTGTGTTAATTAAAACACATATTAAAGCCTTTCTTCATTAAAACACACATTAAAGCCTCTGTCCATTAAACCACTTATTAAAGGCTTTGTTTATTAAAACACATATTAATGCCTCTTTTAATTAAAACACACATTAAAGCATCTGTTCACGAAAACACACATTAAAGCCTCTGTTCATTAAAACACATATTAAAGCCTTTCCTCATTAAAACACACATTAAGGCCTTTGCTTATTAAAACACATATTAAAGACTCTCTTCTTTAAAACACACATTAAAGCCTCTGTTCCTTAAAACACATATTGAAGACTCTCCTAATTAAAACACACATTAAAGCCTTTCTTCATTAAAACACACATTAAAAGACTTGGTTCATTAAAATACATATTAAAGCCTCTGTTCATTTAAAAACATGTTAAAGCCTCTGTTCAATAAAACACATATTAAAGCCTCTGTCCATTACAACACATATTAAAGCCTCAGTTCTTTAAACCACATATTAATGCCTTTCTTCATTAAAACAAACATTAAAAGCCTCTGTTCATTAAAACACACATTAAAGCCTCTCATTAAAACACATATTAAAGCCTCTGTCCATTAAACCACATATTAAAGCCTCTGTTTATTAAAACACATATTAAAGCCTCTCCACATTAAAACACACATTAAAGCATCTGTTCATTAAACACATATTAAAACCTCTCTTCATTCAAATACACATTAAAGTCTCTGTTCATTAAAACATATATTACAGCCTCTGTCCATTAAACCACATATTAAAGCCTCTGTTCATTAAAAAAACATATTGAAGCCTCTCCTCATTAAAACACACATTAAAGCCTCTGTTCATTAAAACAAATATCAAAGCCTATCTTCATTACAACACACATTAAGCCTCTGTTCATTAAAACACACATTAAAGCCTCTTTTCATTAAACACACATTAAAGCCTCTGTTTATTAAAACACATATTAAAGACTCTCTTCATTAAAACACATTAAAAGCCTCTGTTCATTAAACACATATTAATGCCTCTTTTCATTAAAACACACATTAAAGCCTCTGTCCATTAAAACACACATTAAAGCCTGTCCTCATTAAAACACACCTTAAAGCCTCTCGTCATTAAAACACATATTAAAGCCTCTCTTCATTAAAATACACATTAAAGCTTCTCATCATTAAAGCACATATTAAAGCTTCTCCTCATTAAAACACACATTAAAGCCTCTGTTCATTAAAACACATATTAAAGCCTGTCGTCTTTAAAACACACATTAAAGCCTTTGCTTATTAAAACACATATTAAAGACTCTCTTCATTAAAACACACATTAAAGCCTCTGTTCATTAAAACACACATTAAGCCTCTGTTCATTAAAACACATATTAAAGCCTCTCGTCATTAAAACACACATTAAAAGCCTCTGTTCATTAAAATACATATTAAAGCCTCTGTTCATTAAAACACATATTAAAGCCTCTGTCCATTAAAACACATATTAAAGCCTCAGTTCTTTAAAACACATATTAATGCCTTTCTTCATTAAAACAAACATTAAAAGCCTGTGTTCATTAAAACACATATTCATGCCTCTTTTAATTAAAACATACATTAAAGCCTCTGTTCATTAAAACACACATTAAAGCCTCTCATTAAAACACACATTAAAGCCTCTGTCCATTAAACCACATATTAAAGCATATGTTTATTAAAACACATGTTAAAGCCTCTCCACATTAAAACACACATTAACGCATCTGTTCATTAAACACATATTAAAGCCTCTCTTCATTCAAATACACATTAAAGTCTCTGTTCATTAAAACATATATTAAAGTCTCTGGTCATTAAAACACATATTAAAGCCTCTGTTCATTAAAAAACATATTGAAGCCTCTCCTCATTAAAACACACATTAAAGCCTCTGTTCATTAAAACAAATATTAAAGCCTCTCATCATTAAAACACACATTAAAGCCTCTGTTCATTAAAACACACATTAAAAGCCTTGGTTCTTTAAAACACATATTAAAGCCACTGTTCACTTAAAAACATATTAAACCCTCTGTCCATTAAAACATATTAAAGCCTCAGTTCTTTAAAACACATATTAAAGCCTCTCTTCATTAAAACACACATTAAAGCCTTAGTTCATTAAAATACATATTAAAGCCTCTGTTCATTTAAAAACATATTAAAGCCTCTCTTCATTAAAACTTATATTAAAGTCTCTCCTCATTAAAACACATATTAAAGCCTCTGTTCAATTAAACACATATTAAATGCTGTGTTCATTTAAACACATATCAGAGCATCTCTTCAGTTAAAAACATCTTAAAGCCTCTGTTCATTAAAATACATATTAAAGCCTGTGTTCATTAAAACACATATTGAAGCCTCTCCTCATTAAAACACACATTAAAGCCTCTCTTCATTAAAACACACATTAAAAGCCTTGGTTCATTAAAATACATATTAAAGCCTCTGTTCATTTAAAAACATGTTAAAGCCTCTGTCCATTAAAACGCACATTAAAGCCTCAGTTCTTTAAACACATATTAATCCATTTCTTCTTTAAAACAAACATTAAAAGACTCTGTTCATTAAAACACATATTAATGCCTCTTTTAATTAAAACACTCATTAAAGCCTCTGTTCATTAAAACACACATTAAAGCCTCTCATTAAAACACACATTAAAGCCTCTGTCCATTAAACCACATATTAAAGCCTCTGTTTATTAAAACACATATTAAAGCCTCTCCACATTAAAACACACATTAAAGCATCTGTTCATTAAACACATATTAAAGCCTCTCTTCATTCAAATACACATTAAAGTCTCTGTTCATTAAAACATATATTAAAGTCTCTGGTCATTAAAACACATATTAAACCCTCTGTTCATTAAAAACAAAATTGAAGCCTCTCCTCATTAAAACACACATTAAAACCTCTGTTCATTAAAACAAATATTAAAGCCTCTCATCATTAAAACAAATATTAAAGCCTCTCTTCAGTAAAACACACATTAAAGCCTCTGTTCATTAAAACACATATTAAAGCCTCTGTCTATTAAAACACATATTAAAGCCTCTGTTCATTAAAACACATATTAAAGCCTCTGTTCATTAAAACACATCTTAAAGCCTCTGTTCATTAAAACACAAATTAAAGGCTCTGTTCATTAAAATACATATTACCGGCTCTGTTCATTAAAATACATATTAAAGCCTCTTTTCATTAAAACACATCTTAAAGCCTCTGTTCATTAAAATACATCTTAAACCCTCTGTTCATTAAAATGCATGTTAAATGCTCTGTTCATTAAAATACATATTAAAGCCTCTCCTTATTAAAACACATATTAAGGCATCTCTTCAGTACAACTTATATTAAAGGCTCTGTGCATTAGAATACATATTAAAGCCTCTGTTTATTCAAACACATCTTAAAGCATAAGTTCATTAAAACACATCTTAAAGCCTCCATTCATTAAAATACATTTTAATCCTCTGGTCATTAAAACACATCTTAAAGGCTCTGTTCATTAAAATACATGTTAAAGCCTCTCTTCATTAAAACTTATATTAAAGAATCTCCTCATTTAAACACATAATAAAGTCTCTCCTTAATTAAACACATCTTAAGCCTCTGTTCATTAAAACACATAGTAAAGGCTCTGTTCATTAAAATACACATTAAAGGCTCTGTTCATTAAAACACATCTTAAATCCTCTGTTCATTAAAACACATATTAAATCCTCTCTTCAGTACAACTTATATTAAAGGCTCTGTGCATTAAAATACATATTAAAGCCTCTGTTCATTAAAATACATATTAAAGAATCTGTTTATTCAAACACATATTAAAGCCTTTCCTCATTAAAAGACATCTTAAAGCCTCTGTTCATTAAAACACATCTTAAAGCCTCTGTTCATTAAAATACATGTTAAAGACTCTGTTCATTAAAATACATATTAAAGGATCTGTTCATTAAAATACATGTTAAAGCCTGTGTTCATTAAAACACATCTTAAAGCCTCTCTTCATTAAAACTGATATTAAAGCTTCTGATCATTAAAATACATATTAAAGCCTCTCTTCATTAAAACACATATTAAAGCCTCTCATCATTAAAACACATATTAAAGTCTCTCCTCATAAAAACACATATTAAAGCCTCTGTTCATTTAAACACATATCAGAGCATATCTTCAGTTAAACACATATTAAAGCCTCTGTTCATTAAAATACATATTAAAGCATATGTTCATTAAAATGCATGTTAAAGGCTCTGTTCATTAAAATACATATTAAAGCCTCTGTTCATTAAAATACATATTAAAGTCTCTCTTTATTAAAACACATATTAAACCCTCTCAACAGTACAACTTATATGAAAGGCTCTGTGCATTAGAATACATATTAAAGCCTCTGTTTATTCAAACACATCTTAAAGCCTCTGTTCATTAAAACACATATTAAAGCCTCTCCACATTAAAACACACATTAAAGCATCTGTTCTTTAAACACATATTAAAGCCTCTGTTCATTAAAACTTATATTAAAGTCTCTCCTCATTTAAACACATATTAAAGTCTGTCCTCAAACACATCTTAAAGCCTCTGTTCATTAAAATACATACTAAAGCCTCTGTTCATTAAAACACATAGTAAAGGCTCTGTTCATTACAATACAAGTTAAAGGCTCTGTTCTTTAAAATACATATTAAAGTCTCTCTTCATTAAAACACATATTAAAGCCTCTCTTCAGTACAACTTATATTAAAGGCTCTGTGCATTAAAATACATATTAAAGCCTCTGTTAATTAAAATACATAAAAAAAAGGCTTTGTTCATTAAAATACATATTAAAGCCTCTGTTCAGGAAAATACATATTAAAGCCTCTGTTTATTCAAACACATCTTAAAGCCTCTGTTCATTAAAACACATCTTAAAGCCTATGTTCATTAAAATACATTTTAATCCTCTGGTCATTAAAACACATCTTAAAGCCTCTGTTCATTAAAATACATGTTAAAGCCTCTCTTCATTAAAACTTATATTAAAGTCTCTCCTCAGTTAAACATATTAAAGTCTCTCCTCAGTTAAACCCATACTAAAGCCTCTGTTCATTAAAATACATATTAAAGCTTCTCTTCATTAAAACACATATTAAAGCCTCTCTTCAATAAAACTTATATTCAAGTCTCTTCTCATTAAAACACATATTAAAGCCTCTGTTAAGTTAAACACATATTAAATGCTCTGTTCATTTAAACACATATCAGAGCATCTCTTCAGTTAAACACATCTTAAAGCCTCTGTTCATTAAAATACATATTAAAGTCTCTGTTCATCCATCCATCCATTTTCTTCCGCTTTATCCGGAGTCAGGTCGCGGGGGCAGCAGCTCAAGCAAAGCCGCCCAGACCTCCTGATCCACACACCTCCCCTAGCTCCTCCGGGGGAACCCCAAGGCGTTCCCAAGCCAGCCAAGAGATGTAGTCCCTCCAGCGTGTCCTGGGTCTTCCCTGGGGCCTCCTCCCAGTGGGATGTGCCCGGAACACCTCTCCAGCGAGGCGTCCAGTGGGCATCCGGAAAAGATGCCCGAGACACCTCAACTGATTCCTTTCGACGTGGAGGAGCAGCGGCTCGACTCCGAGCTCCTCCCGAGTGACCGAGCTCCTCACCCTATCTCTAAGGGAGCGCCCAGCCACCCTGCGGAGGAAACTCATCTCGGCCGCTTGTACTCGTGATCTCGTTCTTTCGGTCATGAGCCAAATCTCATGACCATAGGTGAGGATCGGAACATAGATCGATCGGTAAATTGAGAGCTTTGCCCCCCTACTCAGCTCTCTCCACCATGACAGTCCGATACAGCGACCGCATCACTGCAGATGCTGCACCGATCCATCTATCGATCTCACGCTCCATCCGTCCCTCACTCGACAAGACCCCGAGATACTTAAACTCCTCCACTTGAGGCAAGGACACTCCACCGACTTGAAGAGCGCAAACCACCTTTTTCCGGTCGAGAACCATGGCCTCGGATTTGGAAGTGCTGATTTTCATCCCGGACGCTTCACACTCGGCTGCAAACCGCCCCAGTGCACACTGAAGGTCCTGATTTGACGAAAACAGCAGAGATGAGATTCTGTGGTTGCCAAACCAAACCCCCTCTACACCCTGGCTGCGCCTAGAAATTCTGTCCATAAAAATAATGAACAGAACCGGTGACAAAGGGCAGCCCTGGCAGAGGCCAACGTGCACTGGAAACAGGTTTGTCTTACTACCGGCAATGCGAACCAAGCTCCTGCTGCGGTCGTACAGGGACCGGATAGCCCTTAGCAAAGGACCCCGGACCCCGTACTCCCGGAGCACTCCCCACAGGGTGCGCCAAGGGACACAGTCGAATGCCTTCTCCAGATCCACAAAACACATGTGAACTGGTTGGGCGAACTCCCATGAACCCTCGAGCACCCGATGGAGTGTGTAGAGCTGGTCCAGTGTGCCGTGACCAGGACGAAAACCACACTGCTCCTCCTGAATCCGAGGTTCGACCATCGGTCGAATTCTCCTCTCCAGTACTCTGGAATAGACCTTACCGGGGAGGCTGAGGAGTGTGATCCCCCTATAGTTGGAACACACCCTCCGGTCCCCCTTCTTAAACAGAGGGACCACCATCCCGGTCTGCCAATCCAGAGGCACTGTCCCCGAATGCCATGCGATGTTGCAGAGGCTTGTCAGCCAAGACAGCCCCACAACATCCAGAGACTTAAGGTACTCAGGACGGATTTCATCCACCCCAGGAGCCCTGCCACCGAGGAGCTTTCTAACCACCTCGGTGACTTTGGCCTGGGTAATGGATGAGTCCACCTCCGAGTCCCCAGTCTCTGCTTCCTCTTCGGAAGACGAGACGATGGGATTGAGGAGATCCTCGAAGTACTCCGTCCACCGCCCAACAACATCCCCAGTCAGGGTCAACAGCTCCCCACCTGCACGGTAAACAGTGCTGGTGGAGAGCTGCTTCCGCCTCCTGAGGCGTCGGATGGTTTGCCAGAATCTCTTCGAGGCCGACCGATAGTCCTCCTCCATAGCCTCCCCGAACTCCTCCCAGACCCGAGTTTTTGCCTCTGCGACCGCACGGGCTGCAGCACGCTTGGCCTGCCGGTACCTGTCAGCTGCCTCTGGGGTCCCACCTACCAACAAAGATAAGTAGGACTCCTTCTTCAGCTTGATGGCATCCCTTACTTCCGGTGTCCACCACCGGGTTCGGAGATTGCCGCCTCTGTTCATTAAAACTTATATTAAAGTCTCTCCTCAATTAAACACATATTAAAGCCTCTGTTTATTCAAACACATATTAAAGCCTCTCCTCTTTAAAACACATCTTAATGCCTCTGTTCATTAAAACACATATTAAAGCCTCTCTTCATTAAAACGTATATTAAAGTCTCTCCTCATTAAAACACATATTAAAGCCTCTGTTCAGTTAAACACATATTAAATGCTGTGTTCATTTAAACACATATCAGAGCATCTCTTCAGTTAAAAACATCTTAAAGCCTCTGTTCATTAAAATACATATTAAAGCCTCCGTTCATTAAAACACATCTTAAAGCCTCTGATCATTAAAATACATCTTAAAGCCTCTGTTCATTAAAACACATCTTAAAGCCTCTGTTCATTAAAATACATATTAAAGAGGCTTCCGGTATGGGGTCACACTGAGAGGTGCAGCACTGGAGAGCTCCCGATGAAACTTTCCAAACTTTAAAGTTTTAAGATTAAATGGGTTACCATTTGATATACAAGACGTCGCAGTGATTATATAGACATGTCTGGCAGAAAAGGAGCAGACGGTACCAAAAGGAGGCCCGCAAGAACCGTGCGGAACCAAGCTAGCACTGAAGCTACAGTTGCAGCTATCGAGGAAGCAACCGAAGAAGCTAGCCTAGCTAAGCCCGGCTACCCTTTCGATATCTTGGCTTTAACAGCGGATATCAGAGACACAGTTGCTGCTGTCGTGGAAGAAAAAGTGGCAATTATCACGAACAAACTGGATACAATCCAAACTTCATTGGATGGCCACACAAGACGATTGGAGGAGGCTGAAAATCATATTGGTGATGCAGAGGACACGATCACAAATATGGAGATCAATCAATCAATCAATCAATCAATTTTTTTTTATATAGCGCCAAATCACAACAAACAGTTGCCCCAAGGCGCTTTATATTGTAAGGCAAGGCCATACAATAATTATGTAAAACCCCAACGGTCAAAACGACCCCCTGTGAGCAAGCACTTGGCTACAGTGGGAAGGAAAAACTCCCTTTTAACAGGAAGAAACCTCCAGCAGAACCAGGCTCAGGGAGGGGCAGTCTTCTGCTGGGACTGGCTGGGGCTGAGGGAGAGAACCAGGAAAAAGACATGCTGTGGAGGGGAGCAGAGATCGATCACTAATGATTAAATGCAGAGTGGTGCATACAGAGCAAAAAGAGAAAGAAACAGTGCATCATGGGAACCCCCCAGCAGTCTACATCTATAGCAGCATAACTAAGGGATGGTTCAGGGTCACCTGATCCAGCCCTAACTATAAGCTTTAGCAAAAAGGAAAGTTTTAAGTCTAATCTTAAAAGTAGAGAGGGTGTCTGTCTCCCTGATCTGAATTGGGAGCTGGTTCCACAGGAGAGGAGCCTGAAAGCTGAAGGCTCTGCCTCCCATTCTACTCTTACAAACCCTAGGAACTACAAGTAAGCCTGCAGTCTGAGAGCGAAGCGCTCTATTGGGGTGATATAAATATAGATAAAAATAATGGAGGCGGAGAATAAGCTGGCTGAGCTTACAAAACGTGTGGATGAGCAAGAATCACGGATGCGGAGGGATCAGATCAGAATTTTCAGGGTAAAAGAAGGCATTGAGGGAAATGATGCAGCCCTTTATTTTGAAACCTGGCTGCTGAGGCTGCTCAACATGGAAACTAAGAAAGGCAGGATCCGGTTGGACCGCTGCCACAGGAGCCTGGGCCAGGCGAGACCAGGAGTACCAAGGGCCGTCATCATAAAGCCTCATTACACTGCGGATGCGTTGAGGGTGATGGCTCTCAGCAGGAAGGCGAAATTACTTTTTGAAGGAGCGCCTATTACCATTCGCCAAGATTTGCCTCAAAAGGCGCTTCAACAGCGCAGAAAGTTCAACCCCGTCTGCCAGAAGCTGATTGCCAAAGGCATCCGGTTCAGAATGCTCTACCCAGCTACCCTCTGCTTCTCGCATAACAGTAAGAAATTTTCTTTTGACTCCCCTGAAGATGCAATAAGTGCCACTGAGGCATTGGATGAGCCATGCGAGTGACTGAACAGTATGAATAGGTCGTTGCCAGGGAGGGGGTGAGGATTTTTTTTTTCTTTCTTTCTCCTCCAATCGATACTGAATAATGACTCATCGGTGACTGATATGCCATTTTCTTTCTCTTTTTTATTCATTTGTATGATTATGTAAGGTAACTCTTACTTTTGAATGAAAGTTTTGTCGGGAGGGTGCAGGAGCCGTCATGGGAGCGGAAAATGGGAGTTTGCTCTTTGATGCGCGTTCACAACAGGTGCTGTTTTCTCCCATGCCTGGGGGGCCTGAATTATTTTCCATGAGGACTGTTCTACCTCAGTTAGTTGGGTATGCTGAACGGTTTTCCAATGAGCATATATATTTATTACCCAAGTTGTTTTTTTGTTCCTTTTTTGTGTGTGTCTGAGCAAATCTGAGTGTTGGTTGTTATGCAACTTTCTCCAGTTTATTAGGTGCCATTACCTCTTTTACTGTACAAAATCTTTGACATAATAACTAAATATACAACTTTTATTTTGTAATGAGTACAATTAAGTATATCTCTTTGAATGTTAAAGGAATAAATAATGCAGTTAAACATAAAAAAAATATTAACGTGGATTAAGAAGGAGAAGGGGAACATAGCCCTTTTACAAGAAACACACCTTACTGATGATGAGCACAAAAAGCTTAAGAGAGAGTGGGTTGGACAAGTGTACTATTCATCTTTTTCATCTAGTAAAAGAGGTGTGGCAATATTAATTAATAAAAATACTCCATTTACTTTAGAAAAATGTATCACAGATGATCAGGGTAGATATGTTCTTATTAGAGGTTATTTGTATGGGGAAAGTATTTTTATTGGTTGTATTTATGCTCCGAATGTTTATTTAAAAGACTTTTACTCTAAGCTTTTTGCTGAAGTTTCTTCTAACATGACCAAATTTAGTATTATGGCAGGCGATTTTAATTGTATTGATTTTAATTATTGATTTATGGAGAGTTATCCATCCGTGCGAGAAAGATTTCACATTTTATTCAAATCCACATAGCAGTTTTTCGCGAATTGACTACTTTTTTGCTTCTAGATCTGTGCTGGATAGGGTACAAACATGTTGCATTGGCACACGGATACTATCTGACCATGCAGATGTACATATGCAGGTGAGGCCACACCAACCACAAGTATTTGCATGCAATTGGCGATTTAATCCATCACTTTTAAACAGTCCTTTATTTATCACTTTTATCAAAGACCAAATTGAGCTTTTTATGGTAACTAATGATAATGAAAATACAAATCCATCTATTCTTTGGGAGGCATTAAAAGCCTTTTTAAGGGGGTCCATAATATCGTATAGTACAGCTAGGAAAAGGGAGGCAAGTAATCAACAATTAGAGCTGGAACGTGGGTTACATAATTTGGAAAAGCAACTTAAGAGCGGCTATACACCAGCTTTGCATAGAAAGGTGGAAACCACCCGATCAGCTCTAAATCAATTGTTAACCCAGAAAGCGGAGGCTAGCCTTTTCCATGCTAGACGTAGATTGTTTGAAATGGGAGACAAACCAGGCCGACTGCTGGCATGGCTAGCAGCTGGCCGACAAGATACTCATGTTATATCCTCACTAAAAGATGATATGGGCCAAAACCATGACGAAAGCAGAGAGCTGGTAGATATAATGGGAAGTTATTATCATAAAATTTATTTATCAGAGGTGTCAGTGTCACAAAAGGATGTTTTTTAATTTCCTGGAGAAATTGGACTTGCCATCCTTGTCAGAGGAAGATCAGACCGCCCTGGGTGGGCCAATAACAAAAAAAGAGGTAATAATTGCAATTAAATCTCTTCAAAGTGGAAAGGTGGGTGGGCCTGATGGATATGGACCGGAGTTTTACAAAACTTTTCAAGATCAATTAGTTAGACCACTTTTAAATAAATCCCAACAACTTTATATTCAGCAAACATCTCCTTAATATTAAAGAATGGGAAACCAGCGGATCAGTGTAGCTCTTATCGCCCAATTAGTCTGATAAATGTAGACAGCAAGATTTTTTAAAAAATATTAGCAAGAAGATTAGAAAATTATTTACCAATTTTAATTAGACCATATCAAACAGATTTCATTAAGAATAGACACTCTTTTAGTAACATGCGAAAGCTGCTGAATATTATTGAACACTCTAATTTTACTAAATCACGGGGCTTTGTTGTATCACTTGATGCTGAAAAAGCATTTGACCGCGTGGAATGGACATATTTGTTTGCAGTTATGGAGAAGTTTGGTCTTGGCAAAGGTTTTATTGATATGATCAAATTGCTATATATATCTCTCCTAAAGCAAGTGTAATGGTGAATGGTATGAGATCAGCGGAGTTTAGTCTTGGAAGATCGACACGTCAAGGCGATCCAATTTCCCCACAAATTTTTGCTTTGGCAATTGAGCCATTGGCAGAGGCTATTCGAAGTCACAACTGTATTTCTGGATATAAAATGGGAGGGCTAAAACATAGAATTTCGCTATATGCAGATGATGTCTTGCTGTTTATTTCTAAACCTGAGAACTCAATTCCTGCTGTTCTATCTGTTATAAAAACATTTGGTTCCTTGTCAGGTTATAAGGTTAATTTTGACAAAACAATTGCCATGCCATTAGGGAATGGTAATACGAGGTCTGTCAATAAAGTATAGGTCCTTTTTATTTTTTTCAAAAACTATATGGATTTCATTCATATGTTTTTATGTCAGACATGCTTGAACCCTCGTGTGCATGCGTGAGTTTTTCCACGCCTGTCGGTGACGTCATTCGCCTGTGAGCACTCCTTGTGGGAGGATTCGTCCAGCCCCTCGTTGGAATTCCTTTGTCTGAGAAGTTGCTGAGAGACTGGCGCTTTGTTTGATCAAAATTTTTTCTAAACCTGTGAGACACATCGAAGTGGACACAGTTCGAAAAATTAAGCTGGTTTTCGGTGAAAATTTTAACGCTGATGAGAGATTTTGAGGTGATACTGTCACTTTAAGGACTTCCCACAGTGCGAGATGTCGTGCAGCGCTCTCAGGCGCCGTCGTCAGCCTGTTTCAAGCTGAAAACCTCCACATTTCAGGCTCTATTGATCCAGGACGTCGTTAGAGAACAGAGAAGTTTCAGAAGAAGTCGGTTTCAGCATTTTATCCGGATATTCCACTGTTAAAGGAGATTTTTTTTAATGGCTCGCAGCCGCTGCGACACTCCGGCTCGCAGCCGCTGCGACACTCCGCCACAGGAAAAACACCTCTGTTGGAAGCCTTAAGGACAAGTTGGAACATGTCCAGCTGTTAAACAATTTCTCATATACTCACTCCACTGAAAGCCATCAAAAGCCGCCTGGATTTTACAAATGTTATCAACACGGAGGTGTTTTTCCTGTGCCGCCGCACCGCGCCGGCTGCGTCCCAACGCGCGGACCCGTCCGCACGTCTTTCATAAAAAAAAATCTCCTTTAACAGTGGAATATCCGGATAAAATGCTGAAACCGACTTCTTCTGAAACTTCTCTGTTCTCTCACGACGTCCTGGATCAATAGAGCCTGAAATGTGGAGGTTTTCAGCTTGAAACAGGCTGACGACGGCGCCTGGGACCGCTGCACGATGTCTCGCACTGTGGGAAGTCCTTAAAGCGACAGTATCACCTTAAAATCTCTCATCAGCTGTTAAAATTTTCACCGAAAACCAGCTTAATTTTTCCAACCATGTCCACTTTGATGTGCCTCACAGGTTTAGAAAACATTTTGATCAAACAAAGCACCAGTCTCTCAGCAACTTCTCAGACAAAGGAATTCCAACGAGGGGCTGGACGACTCCTCCCACAAGGAGTGTTCACAGGGGAATGACGTCACCGACAGGCGTGGAAAAACTCACGCATGCGCACGAGGGTTCAAGCATGTCTGACGTAAAAACATATGAATGAAATCCATATAGTTTTTGAAAAAAATAAAAAGGACCTATACTTTATTGACAGCCCTCGTATAATTGATTATTTCCCATTTACTTTATCAGACGCTGGATTCACATATTTAGGTATTTACATCTCGCCAAATATTAGGAACATTTTGAAGAAAAATGTTGATTTGGTCCATAGGAACATTAAAGGGGATCTCACAAAATGGATGGATCTTCCTGTGTCTTGGATGGGTAGAGTGAATTTGATTAAAATGAATGTGTTACCACGGCTTCTCTACCCATTACAAATGCTCCCAATGGGTCTCATGTATCAACGTTGCGTACAGCGATATTTGAGCGTATATGGGGTGTACGCCAAAACGGCTGTGCCACTTGGCATTTATCAATGTGGTCGTTGACGTACGCTGTGCTGAAAATATACACCAGGTCGAGAGGTGGCGTAAATTATACACCAAAATGAACCAGCGCTGGAATCCACATAAAAATGAAGATGATCAACATGATAAACAGTGCCATTATACAAATCAATGCATATGTTACATAAATAACACTTTCCTGATTATACTACATAATAATCAATACAAATCCCACCTTTGCAGGATTGTTATGAAGCACGATCCGTGGTCACAGCGCTGACTGCAAAGACAGCGCTGCTCGCCTTTTTCTCCAGACTTCGAGCCTGGAGCCAGAGCAGCGCTGAGCTTAACTTCATGTGGTGTAATCGTTTTAGACTATGAAATTGATAATAACAACTGTAGTTTCGTCATTCCCTTAATTCGCCCGTGTTGCAACCAGGTTTTGTCGTCTCCATTCGGTTGTCACAATAAAATAAATACAGAAATACATTTAAAAAATAAAGAAATCTGGCAGATTAGGTGTGTCTTATTAATTGAGCGAGCAAATATCCACATGTCAAGAATTATTGACTTGTGAAAAGAGAATACAGTGGTCCCTCGCTACAACGCCGTTCACCTGTCGTGGCCTCGGAGTCTCGCGGAGTATTTAGTCCAATTTTGCATGCCTTTTTTTTTTTTACAGTGTTCTGTGTTCTGCGTATCTGTTTATAAGAATCTTGTTGCCCAGAAGAGAAAAGAGCGCCAACAACTACTCATAACTGTGTTTGTCACACGGAAACACACACCTGCTGCAGCGAGATGTGAGTGGGAAAAGGCGTAGCGCCAGAACGCAGAGGCCCGATCTGTGAAATACTGTTCAGTCACTATTAATTTCTTATGTGTCCAACCTCGTTCGTTGATCGTTAAAATTAATTTGTTAGTTCTAAATGCCATCATAATTATTTATAGGAAAACGTTCTATTTTTATTTCTCAAACAAATGTTTGGGCCTGAAAACAGTTTGGTATTATTTTCCTACTAAGGTTTGAACTTTGAGAGTGTTTACACACGAGAGAAAAGTGAGAAAATGTTCATGCCTGATTGAGAAAGTGTATAAACTGTGTAGTGAGGGGTTTTACAGCTTTGAAACGTCCATAATAGTAAGACCCTTCGGCTGCTCCCTTGTTTGCACTCGGGGTCACCACAGCAAATCCAAGGTGGATCTGCATGTTGAATTGGCACAGGTTTTACGCCGGATGCCCTTTCTGACGCAACTCCACATTACATGGAGAAATGTGGCGGGGGTGGGATTTGAACCCGGAACCTTCTGCACTGAAACCAAGTGCATTAATCACTTGGCCACCACCCCCTTTTGAAACGTCTATAATTGTAAAAAATAACGCTGACTACGTCTCGGTTTCGCGTATTACGGGCTATTTTTTAGAACGTAACTCCAGCGATTAATGAGGGACCACTGTAACACTTTATTGATTATATACTACAAAACAATTGATACGACGGCCACTTTTGATGCTCTATTGGCACGTGTCGTGATTGGTGGAGTTCTTTTTCATTGCCGCCTACCCGGCTTCCATGTCGTAAAATGAGGGTGTGTCTGAAGCGGAGTCTGAATATTTATGGGCGTGTTTATTATAATTACGATCGTTTCCACCCGCCGCATTTATCAAGATCACGTCAGGCGTACGCCAGAAATGGGCAGGTGCGCACTGCTTGATACATGTCACGGCGACTTTGGTGTATTTCAAGTTTACGCTGTAAATTTACGCCACAAGTGCGCAACATTGATACATGAGGCCCAGTATGCCTAACTAAGAAATTGGTGAGAGATATTGAGAGGGATTTGTCAAAATTTATCTGGAGAGGAAAGAAACCTAAATTGAGTTTTAAGACTTTGCAACTGCCCAAAGATGGAGGGGGACTTGCTCTCCCTAATGCCATGTTTTATAATTGGTTGTGTCATATCAGGATTATTCATGAGTGTGTTATGGATTGGGGGGTGTTTGGCTGGGCCTGCTTTCTCTGTGTCTCCCCAGGTGGTTTGCATTTGGTCCTGAGTTGAGAAGAGGTGAAGTGTGCAGAGGATCAGAGAACCTTACTCATTGCCTGCACCTGCTGCCTGTCTACACATGCAGATCAACAGGAGAACAGCTGGAGTGCATTCCCTGATGAGGCCTGCTGGATTTAAGCCCTGAAGATACAGGGCTTCTTGGCCAGAGGATTACCTTTGTGCCATCCGTGTGAGGCTGACTTGGAGAGATCAGCTTCGTTACAATAAACGCTGAGGACCGCTCCAGGTTTGACGCACGTGTCTGTGAGAGAGAAGAAGTGAGGTTCTCAAGCTGTACTGCGCACTTCCTGAGGTACCTTAATGTTTATGGTTTCTAATAATTAACAGCTGTAATTGAGCGTGTTACGTTAATTGTTTGGTTCGCTCCTCACCGCCGTTCATGGAAATTGTTGGTTGGCACTTGCGGTGAGGAGCTACCTTTAATGTAAGCCTGGAAGTGTTTGCTGAGTATATGCTTGTGTGAACTTCCCTCTGAGTTGAAGGTTTGGGCTGACTAACCTCGTTCTCCTCTTCACAGACTCGGTGGTCCGTGCAGCCGCCTGGGGGGGTGTCAGCAGGGTTCCTGAGTCCAGAACATTTGTGGCTCTGGTCCATTTGCGCGCGCCGTCCTCCCACGCTAGACCGCTGCTCCCTTTTGCACATTATTACACAGTTGGTTAATAAATCTGTTTTCTTTGAACCGCTCTCTGTTCTTTTAATGCTGGGTCCGGTCAGACGCTGGTTTGGGTCCTCCGGGCCGCGCCGGCACACAGAACAGAGTGGATACATGCGTATTTGAAAGGAAATGACAAACCTCTTGAATCGTGGGGGTGTATGCCTTTTTCACTGATAGGTGAACTTATGAGAAGGAAAAAAACAACATATGTTAATTTATTGATTGATAACACCGTAAAGGTTTGGCGGGATATGAATAAATATACTTCCAGGGTTTCCAACCTTTATTTCCTGACACCTCTGGTGAATAACCCAGATTTCTGCCCAGGGGTAAAGAGTGCAATATTTCAAAGATGGTATAGTACAGGAATAAGGGTGGTTAGTGATTTATTTGAAGGTAATGCCCTTATGTCTTTTACACAAGTTCAGAGTAAATATGGAATTCCACAGAAGGATTTTTTTGCTTATTTACAGGTGCGGCACTTCATTCAGGCAAATTTTAAGACCCCCCCAAGAAACAATGTTACCGGGAACTATTGAGAAGTTGGTTCTGTATATTACTGATAAGAAATCTATTATTAAGCAGGCTTGTGTGGTTTTGCAAGAATATAATCGCCATAATATTGGTAAAGCCATTGAACGGTGGGAGGAAGACTTGCAAAGTCATTATGAGGGGGAAGACTGGAAAGACTGTATTCGTTCCACTCACTCATTATTTGTTAGTAATAAACACAAAGAAACCCAGTATAAAATTCTGCATAGACAGCATAGGACACCAGTTTTTTGAACAAAATAGACCCACATAGGTCACCTTTGTGTTTGAAATGTAAAGTAGCTAATGGGACATATTTGCATTGTTTATGGAGTTGTCCAAAAATAGTTAAATACTGGTCTTGTGTAACTAAGGAAATCAGTGCTATACTGAAGATGAGAAACTGTAAGGATCCGGGCCAGTTTTTATTAGGGCTGCCATCTCCCAATAAATTGATGGACAAAAATAAATCAAAATTATAAAGAAAACGCATATTAAAGCCTCTCTTCATTAAAACACATATTAATGCCTCTGGTCAATAAAACACATATTAACGCCTCTGTCTATTAAAACACACATTAAAGCCTCTGTCCATTAAAACACATATTAAAGCATCTGTCCATTAAAACACATATTAAATGCTCTGTTCACTTAAACACATATCAGAGCATCTCTTCAGTTAAACACATCTTAAGGCCTCTGTTCATTAAAATACATATTAAAGCCTCTGTTCATTAAAATACATATTAAAGCCTCTGTTCATTAAATACATATTAAAGCCTCTTTTCAGTACAAGTTATATTAAAGGCTCTGTGCATTAAAATACATATTAAAGCCTCTGTTCATTAAAATACATATTAAAGACTCTGTTCATTAAAATGCATGTTAAAGGCTCTGTTCATTAAAATACATATTAAAGCCTCTGTTCATTAAAATACATATTAAAGCCTCTCTTCATTAAAACACATATTAAAGCCTCTCAACAGTACAACTTATATGAAAGGTTCTGTGCATTAGAATACATCTTAAAGCCTCTGTTCATTAAAACACATCTTAAAGCCTCTGTTCATTAAAATACATTTTAATCCTCTGGTCATTAAAACACATCTTAAAGCCTCTGTTCATTAAAACACATATTAAAGGCTCTGTTCATTAAAACACATATTAAAGGCTCTGTGCATTAAAATACATATTAAAGACTCTGTTCATTAAAATGCATGTTAAAGGCTCTGTTCATTAAAATACATATTAAAGCCTCTGTTCATTAAAATACATAAAAAAGGATTTGTTCATTAAAATACATATTAAAGCCTCTGTTCATTAAAATACATAAAAAAGGATTTGTTCATTAAAACACATCTTAAAGCCTCTGTTCATTAAAACACATCTTAAAGCCTCTGTTCATTAAAATACATTTTAATCCTCTGATCATTAAAACACATCTAAAAGCCTCTGCTCATTAAAACACATCTTAAAGCCTCTGCTCATTAAAATACATATTAAAGCCTCTGTTCATTAAAACACATATTAAAGGCTCTGTTCATTAAAATACATACACTCAACAAAAATATAAACGCAACACTTTTGGTTTTGCTCCCATTTTGTATGAGATGAACTCAAAGATCTAAAACTTTTTCCACATACATAATATCACCATTTCCCTCAAATATTGTTCACAAACCAGTCTAAATCTGTGAAAGTGAGCACTTCTCCTTTGATGAGATAATCCATCCCACCTCACAGGTGTGCCATATCAAGATGCTGATTAGACACCATGATTAGTGCACAGGTGTGCCTTAGACTGCCCACAATAAAAGGCCACTCTGAAAGGTGCAGTTTTATCACACAGCACAATGCCACAGATGTCGCAAGATTTGAGGGAGCGTGCAATTGGCATGCTGACAGCCGGAATGTCAACCAGAGCTGTTGCTTGTGTATTGAATGTTCATTTCTCTACCATAAGCCGTCTCCAAAGGCGTTTCAGAGAATTTGGCAGTACATCCAACTAGCCTCACAACCGCAGACCACGTGTAACCACACCAGCCCAGGACCTCCACATCCAGCATGTTCACCTCCAAGATCGTCTGAGACCAGCCACTCGGACAGCTGCTGAAACAATCGGTTTGCATAACCAAAGAATTTCTGCATAAACTGTCAGAAACCGTCTCAGGGAAGCTCATCTGCATGCTCGTCGTCCTCATCGGGGTCTCGACCTGACTCCAGTTCGTCGTCGTAACCGACTTGAGTGGGCAAATGCTCACATTCGCTGGCGTTTGGCATGTTGGAGAGGTGTACTCTTCATGGATGAATCCCGGTTCACACTGTTCAGGGCAGATGGCAGACAGCATGTGTGGTGTCGTGTGGGTGAGCGGTTTTCTGATGTCAGTGTTGTGGATCGAGTGGCCCATGGTGGTGGTGGGGTTATGGTATGGGCAGGCGTCTGTTATGGGCGAAGAACACAGGTGCATTTTATTGATGGCATTTTGAATGCACAGAGATACTGTGACGAGATCCTGAGGCCCATTGTTGTGCCATACATCCAAGAACATCACCTCATGTTGCAGCAGGATAATGCACGGCCCCATGTTGCAAGGATCTGTACACAATTCTTGGAAGCTGAAAATGTCCCAGTTCTTGCATGGCCGGCATACTCACCGGACGTGTCACCCATTGAGCATGTTTGGGATGCTCTGGACCGGCGTATACGACAGCGTGTACCAGTTCCTGCCAATATCCAGCAACTTCGCACAGCCATTGAAGAGGAGTGAACCAACATTCCACAGGCCACAATTGACAACCTGATCAACTCTATGCGAAGGAGATGTGTTGCACTGCATGAGGCAAATGGTGGTCACACCAGATACTGACTGCTATCCCTTCCCAGTAAAACAAAACTGCACCTTTCAGAGTGGCCTTTTATTGTGGGCAGTCTAAGGCACACCTGTGTACTAATCATGGTGTCTAATCAGCATCTTGATATGGCACACCTGTGAGGTGGGATGGATTATCTCAGCAAAGGAGAAGTGCTCACTATCACAGATTTAGACTGGTTTGTGAATAATATTTGAGGGAAACAGTGATATTGTGTATGTGGAAAAAGTTTTAGATCTTTGAGTTCATCTCATACAAAATAGGAGCAAAACCAAAAGTGTTGCGTTTATATTTTTGTTGAGTGTATTAAAGCCACTGTTCATTAAAATACATATTAAAGCCTCCGTTCATTAAAACACATATTAAAGGCTCTGTTCATTAAAATACATATTAAAGCCTCTGTTCATTAAAATACATATTAAAGCCTCCGTTCATTAAAACACATATTAAAGGCTCTGTTCATTAAAATACATATTAAAGCCTCTGTTCATTAAAATACATAAAAAAGGATTTGTTCATTAAAATACATATTAAAGCCTCTCAACAGTACAACTTATATGAAAGGTTCTGTGCATTAAAATACATATTAAAGCCTCTGTTTATTCAAACACATCTTAAAGCCTCTGTTCATTAAAACACATCTTAAAGCCTCTGTTCATTAAAATACATTTTAATCCTCTGGTCATTAAAACACATCTAAAAGCCTCTGTTCATTAAAACACATATTAAAGGCTCTGTTCATTAAAATACATATTAAAGCCACTGTTCATTAAATACATATTAAAGCCTCTCTTCAGTACAACTTATATTAAAGGCTCTGTGCATTAAAATACATATTAAAGCCTCTGTTCATTAAAATACATATTAAAGACTCTGTTCATTAAAATGCATGTTAAAGGCTCTGTTCATTAAAACACATATTAAAGCCTCTGTTCATTAAAATACATATTAAAGCCTCTGTTCATTAAAACACATATTAAAGCCTCTGTTCATTAAAACACATATTAAAGCCTCCGTTCATTAAAACACATCTTAAAGCCTCTGTTCATTAAAACACATCTTAAAGCCTCTGTTCATTAAAATACATTTTAATCCTCTGGTCATTAAAACACATCTTAAAGCCTCTGCTCATTAAAATACATATTAAAGGCTCTGTTCATTAAAACACATATTAAAGGCTCTGTTCATTAAAACACATATTAAAGGCTCTGTTCATTAAAATACATATTAAAGCCACTGTTCATTAAAACACATCTTAAAGCCTCTGTTCATTAAAATACATTTTAATCCTCTGGTCATTAAAACACATCTAAAAGCCTCTGCTCATTAAAATACATATTAAAGCCTCTGTTCATTAAAACACATATTAAAGGCTCTGTTCATTAAAATACATATTAAAGCTACTGTTCATTAAAATACATATTAAAGCTTCTGTTCATTAAATACATATTAAAGCCTCTCTTCAGTACAACTTATATTAAAGGCTCTGTGCATTAAAATACATATTATAGCCTCTGTTCATTAAAATACATATTAAAGACTCTGTTCATTAAAATGCATGTTAAAGGCTCTGTTCATTAAAACACATATTAAAGGCTCTGTTCATTAAAACACATATTAAAGCCTCTGTTCATTAAAATACATATTAAAGCCTCTGTTCATTAAAACACATATTAAAGGCTCTGTTCATTAAAACACATATTAAAGCCTCCGTTCATTAAAACACATCTTAAAGCCTCTATACATTAAAATACATATTAAAGCCTCTGTTCATTAAAACACATATTAAAGGCTCTGTTCAATAAAATACACATTAAAGCCTCTCTTCATTTAAACACATATTAAAGCCTCTGTTCAGTTCAACACATATTAAAGGCTCTGTTCATTAAAATACATATTAAAGGCTCTGTTCATTAAAATACATATTAAAGCCTTTGTTCATTAAAACACATATTAAAGGCTCTGTTCATTAAAATAAATATTAAAGCCTCTCTTCATTAAAATCTATATTAAAGTCTCTCCTCAGTTAAACACATCTTAAAGGCTCTGTTCATTAAAATACATATTAAAGCCTCTGTTCATTAAAACACATCTTAAAGGCTCTGTTCATTAAAATACATTTTAATCCTCTGGTCATTAAAACACATCTTAAAGCCTCTGCTCATTAAAATACATATTAAAGGCGCTGTTCATTAAAATACATGTTAAAGCCTCTCTTCATTAAAACTTATATTAAAGTCTCTCCTCAGTTAAACATATTAAAGTCTCTCCTCAGTTAAACCCATACTAAAGCCTCTGTTCATTAAAATACATATTAAAGCCTCTGTTCATTAAAATACATATTAAAGCCTCTCTTCATTAAAACCTATATTAAAGTCTCTCCTCTTTAAAACACATATTAAAGCCTGTGTTCAGTTAAACACATATTAAATGTTGTGTTCACTTAAACACATATCAGAGCATCTCTTCAGTTAAACACATATTAAAGCCTCTGTTCATTAAAACACATATTAAAGCCTCCGTTCATTAAAACACATCTTAAAGCCTCTGTACATTAAAATACATATTAAAGCCTCTGTTCATTAAAACACATATTAAAGGCTCTGTTCATTAAAACACATCTTAAAGCCTCTGTACATTAAAACACATATTAAAGCCTCCGTTCATTAAAACACATCTTAAAGCCTCTGTACATTAAAATACATATTAAAGCCTCTGTTCATTAAAACACATATTAAAGGCTCTGTTCAATAAAATACACATTAAAGCCTCTCTTCATTTAAACACATATTAAAGCCTCTCTTCATTAAAACATATTAAAGTCTCTCCTCATTAAAACACATATTAAAGCCTCTGTTCAGTTCAACACATATTAAATGCTCTGTTCACTTAAACACATATCAGAGCATCTCTTCAGTTAAACACATCTTAAAGCCTCTGTTCATTAAAATACATATTAAAGGCTCTGTTAAATAAAACATATATTAAAGTCTCTCCTCAGTTAAACACATATTAAAGGCTCTGTTCATTAAAATACATATTAAAGCCTTTGTTCATTAAAACACATATTAAAGGCTCTGTTCATTAAAACACATCTTAAAGCCTCTGTACATTAAAATACATATTAAAGCCTCTGTTCATTAAAACACATATTAAAGGCTCTGTTCATTAAAACATATTAAAGTCTCTCCTCATTAAAACACATATCAGAGCATCTCTTCAGTTAAACACATCTTAAAGCCTCTGTTCATTAAAATACATATTAAAGGCTCTGTTAAATAAAACATATATTAAAGTCTCTCCTCAGTTAAACACATATTAAAGGCTCTGTTCATTAAAATAAACATTAAAGTCTCTCTTCATTAAAATTTATATTAAAGTCTCTCCTCAGTTAAACACATCTTAAAGGCTCTGTTCATTAAAATACATATTAAAGCCTCTGTTCATTAAAACACATCTTAAAGCCTCTGTTCATTAAAATACATATTAAAGCCTCTCTTCATTAAAACACATATTAAAGCTGTTGTGTGGGCCGCCAGAAGAGGAGGTACTGCTGGCCCACCACCAGAGGGTGTCCTGCCTGCAGTGCGGGCTTCAGGTACTAGAGGGCGCTGCCGCCTCACAGGAACAGCCGAGGTGACAGCTGTCACTCATCAACTGTGACAGCTGTCACCGATCATCTGCACTTCATCCCGGATAAAAGCAGGATGACACCTCCACCACGTCGCCGAGATATCGTTCTTCTATGGAGGTAATATTCTCAGCCGTAAACTAAACTGTGTCTTAGTGTGAACTCTTTTTGCAGCCGCTTTCCTGTGGTGTTCCTTATCTGTGAGATTGGCGTTTGGTGTGATCAGCGACGGCTTCGCTTCACACCCCAACCAGATAAGTGGTTAAACAGAAGCTGCACGAGTGTGTGATTTGAGGTGGAGGTGGAATTCCCACCGTTGTTGTTACTGGGTGTACACACACCCACACTTGACTGTCTTTGCTCTTCGCCAGCCGTACCAGATCCGACACGCGGAGACGGTGGCCACCTGAGGGACTCGGGACCTGGCGGCTCCGGTATCCTTCGGGTTCGGTGGCGGAGGAAATCGTGTGGTTCCGGTTCTTCTCTAGACGGACGTCTCCTATCGTCGAGCCTGCCCACACGACACCTTTATCCATTGACTTTGTATCATTCTATAATCTGCTGTGTATGGTTGTGGCATTCACAACAGTAAAGTGTTCAAATTTGACTCCTTCTATTGTCCGTTCATTTGCGCCCCCTGTTGTGGGTCCGTGTCACTACACTTTCACAACAAAAGCCTCTCTTCATTAAAACTTATATTAAAGTCTCTCCTCATTAAAACACATATTAAAGCCTCTGTTCAGTTAAACACATATTAAATGCTGTGTTCATTTAAACACATATCAGAGCATCTCTTCAATTAAACACATCTTAAAGACTCTTTTCATTAAAATACATATTAAAGCCTCTGTTCATTAAAATACATATTAAAGGCTCTGTTCATTAAAATACATATTAAAGCCTCTGTTCATTAAAATACATATTAAAGGCTCTGTTCATTAAAACTTATATTAAAGTCTCTCTGTTATGTGTCGGACGCAGCTCGGAGAACCGACCAGCGTTTGAAGGACCCAGTATGAAATAAGCAGAGCACGGTACAAAGGCTAACTGAATTTAATATATAACAGTGATGTGATACAAAACAACAAAAGAATGTGCGGTCTGGCGTGGTGGTGATACGGTGCGCTCCCAGCAGCGCTAACGGTCCGGAGCCAGAAGCCGTTCGGACCCAAGGACCCCGCCGACACCCCCCAGGTGGCCGCAACAAACCGAGTCTGTGAAAGAAGGAATCATTATGTGAGTCCACACTCTACACACAGAGAGACCACTCAAAGGTGTACATAAACAGCAAACACTTCCTGGCTTAATTACTAATCAGCTTCCCAACCTGCAGGCATGGAACATCCAGTTCACAAAACTCCACTGCAGTGGAAGCCGATACATGACTAACGTACAGCTCAATATAATAAGGTGTGAGGGACACCACATTTACTGACTGTATAAACGTTAGTCACAAAATCTAACGTACCTCAGGAAGTGTGCTGACGAGCGTGAGACCTCACCCCCTCCTCTTTCACAGACCGTGCATCAAACCCTGGACGTTCTCTGCATCCACTGATGATGAGATGGCTCCCGAGACGACGATCTCACCCGTCTGGTCACAAGGTCGAGTCTCTGGCAAATACACACTGTATACTCCAGTCTTAAATGCCACCATGTTCCAATCCATATAGATGCACCACAGCTGTGAGTCCTGACGAGCCGCAGGTGATCAGGGTGAGGTCCTGATAACCTCAGCAACACAGCCACTCAGTCCCAAATGCAAGCCACCTGGAAGGAAAACCAAAAGACAGAAACAAAAAGGCAGCCAGGCCCCCCAGCCATACAACACTCTCCTCAGTTAAACAGACAATCCTGTCTCTGAGGTCTACAGACAATTCCTTTGACTTCATGCTTGGTTTGTGCTCTGACTGTCAACTGTAGGACCTTATATGTAGACAGGCGTGTGTCTTTCCAAATCATGTCCAATCAACTGAATTTACCCCAGGTGGACTCCAATTAAACTGTAGAAACATCTCAAGGATGCTCATTGGAAACAGGAGGCACCTGAGCTCAATTATGAGCTTCAAGGCAAGGACTGTGAATACTTATGTACATGCAATTTCTTGCGTTATTTATTTGCATTATTTGCGAAAATCTAAAAAAAAAAACTAAAAAAAACTTTTTTCCACATTGTCACGTAGAATTTTGAGGTGGAAAAAAAGAATTTCATCCACTTTGGAATAAGGCTGTAACATAAATGTGGAAAAAGTGAAGCCCTGTGAAAACTTTTCAGATGCACTGTTGTTTGGACATCTCAATTCAGCATGAAATGTTACAGCGCTCAGGATTTCAGAATTTTCTGGAAGTTCAGCATCATTAGTTAACTCAGTGACTGTATGAATAATATGACCTTCACTCACCTCCTCAGCCACCTCCAGATGGTGCCAGCTCATGTCAGCCAGCCTGTGGCCACTGCATACCTGTGAGATGCAAAAAATGAAGTTTCTGAAACTGGGGCATGAAGCTGTTAAAATTTGTACATTTATTTATATGTAAATTCAAACATGTAAAACAGTCATAACAGTCCCTCGTTGCACAAGCATTTCAAATTTATATCTCTCTTACATACAGTATTTTATAATGGAACAATTACCAAGTGGTTAGTGTGCTTGGGTTCAAACCCCACCCCTGCCACATTTCTCCATGTAATGTGCAGTTGTGTCAGGAAGGGCATCAGGCATAAAACATGCCAGAATCAACATGCAGGTCCACCTTGGATCTGCTGTGGTAACCCCGAGTGAAAACAAGTGAGCAGCCAAAGGGACTTACTTTTACAAGAATATTATTAATGTTTTAAAACAAAAATATCATCAAAAATTTCAAGAAGCACATAGAACCTTTATTATTAAACATACATAACAGAGCCTGACTCTTTCCTGCCATAGTTCCATGCAAATGTTATTTTAAAGATTGGCTAGCAGATGTCACCATATCTAATTGTATCAAAAGGTTCAAAACACTGAACCATTGCGTCATATTGATTCAGTCGTTCAAAACGCTTTGGTTTCTTCGTCACTAATTTTCATGAATAAAATACATCAGTAACCACTAATTATTACCACATATGCCCAGATAGAGTTATAATTACGAATACTTTGATGTTGTGTTGCGAACCGGGACGTTAATTTAATGTGCGACGACTTTTAAACACTTACTGAAGAACGAAGCAGAGAGTAACTCACCTAGATCTTCTCCTGTGGAGTTAAAATTGTCTCAATATTTGTAAATGCACACAGGGTGATCTACAAATAATCATTGATTTGTAAATGTGTTCAGATATCCACAAATGCAAATTTCATATTTATAACTTGTAAATTGTTCTTTGCAAATAATGTTGTGTTTGCAAATATAAAACTTAATTTGTAAAAAAAAAAAAATTACATTTGTAAAACTGGAAATTGTATTTATGAATTGAGTTTCAGCATTTGTGAATCACCAATTACATGCATTCATCGCTTTCCTCTGTGACGTCATTTTGAGACATTCTTTTCACGAACACAGATCCACAAACAAATGCCGACTGATTCACAAATACACACGCACACTGGATATCCACTAGATGGCAGTGTGGTTCCATTCATTGATGTGGCAAACTGAAACTATATGCTCCCGGATGACTCTTTAATCGTGATCGTCACTGAGTATTTAAAATGCTTATCACAAAGCGTTTTTTAACGACATAATGCAAGTTTTATAAGTCTGCGGACACTGATCTGTGTGTTACAGATACAAATCGTTTCCTCGGATCCGCGGAGCCTGGCTGTTGCGACAGTTGTCGTAAAGCGGGACTGGTTGGTTGCTGCAGTGACGCTGTGTGGCTCCTGTGCGAAGCTTAGCTAAATGTAGCAACTTTCAAGTTTTTAAAAGAAGAATTTGCAGCATGTCTGTGTCACGGAGCACGCACAGACGCAATGCTGTTTAATACGCTTATATGAACCACTGCGTTAAAGAGTACAACACTAACACCCCTGCCCCCCTCCCCATGATGAAATCTGTGGACACATAATTTAAAAAAAATAATTCAGTTTGCCACATCAATGAATGGAACCACACTTCCATCTAGTGGATATCCAGTGTGCGTGTGTATTTGTGAATCAGTCGGCATTTGTTTGTGGATCTGTGTTCGCGAAAAGAATGTCTCAAAATGACGTCACAGAGGAAAGCGATGAATGCGTATAATTGATGATCCACAAATGCTGAAACTCAATTCACAAATACAATTTCCAGTTTTGCAAATGTATTTTTTTTTTTTTACAAATTAAGTTTTATATTTGCAAATACAACATTATTTGCAAAGACCAATTTACAAGTTACAAATATGAAATTTGCATTTGTGGATATCTGAACACATTTGCAAATCAATGATTATTTGTAGATCACCCTGTGTACATTTACAAATATTAATGAGACAATTTTAACTCCATATTCTCCACATAACAACTAGTCCAGTGTGCTTCTGTGTGCGCCTTTAAAACAGATTGATTCATAGCGCATTCAATACACGTTGGCATAAATTTAAAAATGCATAAATACGCAGGATGAAAAATTACCCCAAGGTTCCTCACTTTGGGATGATTTTTGATCCTTCGTTGTCTTTTGACCTCCACATTAGAGACATTACAAGGACTACTTTCTTCCATCTGCGAAACATAGTGAAGATTCATCCCATCCTGTCTATGGCTGATGTTGAGACTTTGATATATGCATTTATGTCTTCTAGATTGGACAGTTGTAATGCTCTATTTTCTAGTTTATCGCAGTCCAGCATCAGGGGTCTTCAACTGGTTCAAAATGCTGCTGCCAGACTTTTGACATGAAGTAGAAAGTTTGACCACATTATGCCCATTCTGGCACCTTTTCACTGGCTTCCCGTCTCTGTGAGATCGGATTTTAAGGTTCTGTTACTGGATAAAAAATTGTTCATGGACTGGCACCTCCCTAGCTGGCTGACCTGGTGAAACCCTATGTACCGGCTTGAGCCCTGCATTCGCAGGGTGCAAGACTTCTCTGTGTTCCTAGGGTGAATAAAAGGCATTCGGATACTGTGGAGACTTTTAAATCAAGACTAGAGACCTACTTGTTTTCCCTGTTTTATCACTAGTATATTTATATGTTTTGTTTTGTTTTTTTATTCTTTGTACTTTTATGGTTTTGCTTTTTTAACAGGTTTTTAATCTTTTAAATCAATTTGTTCTGTTTTTCATGTTGAGTTGTGTGACACGCCATGAGGTGACTTTTTTGTGAGTTGGGGCTATATAAATTCATAAATTTGATTTGATTTGATTTATGCAAAAATGTGCAAACTAATTGTCACACTCCAATAGCTGTCAATCAAAATGGGTTTCAGCCTTTCGACTGATCATCCAGTCATTGTGCAGAACTCCAGCGTCCAGGTCCACTCACAGCTCCATTCACCCCCAGAGAAGCTCAGCGTCCAGGTCCACTCACAGCTCCATTCACCCCCAGAGAAGCTCAGCGTCCAGGTCCACTCACAGCTCCATTCACCCCCAGAGAAGCTCAGCGTCCAGGTCCACTCACAGCTCCATTCACCCCCAGAGAAGCTCAGCGTCCAGGTCCACTCACAGCTCCATTCACCCCAGAGAAGCTCAGCGTCCAGGTCCACTCACAGCTCCATTCACCCCCAGAGAAGCTCAGCGTCCAGGGCGAGATGAAACTGTGGCTTTATCCAGTGACCATCGCGTTTCGTGGCAATGATAAAAAAATCTTTGCAGGCAGTTCCATTGAAGTGAACGGATGCTCGGCTTCTGCGGGAAAATGCATTGACCACATATCATATGAGAAAAACATTTATGAGAAGTTAACAAAATAGAGTCAATCGATTTGTGATAAGTAGCTGATTCTGAACAAACTCGTCTTCAAGGTGAACGTGTTCTCACAAATTTGTCGTCAATGAAATGATAACAAACTGTACATAGTTGGCCATTTAATTTTTTGACATTTTAGGAGAAGCTGAGCTTCCCTTGCGGTCTGAGAGAAACTGCCTCTGATGTGCATGTGTTGGACACACACACAAGTGCTGGCCAAGTGTGTGAGCTGCTGCCTTACAGCTGTGCCGCTCTTTCCACATCATTTATATTTGATAGATTTATTATTCAATTATACTGACTTGATATATTTTGTCATATTTACGCTGCATATTCAGTTTGGACTTTGCGTGTGTGTGTGTGTGTGTGTGTGTGTGTGTGTGTTTTCATTCAATCATGGTTGATACTCTGTGTAACCACCAGAGGGAGTGAGAGGCTGCTTCAGATCACTGACTCCAAAGCCAGCTGACCTCTGACCTTTTCCTCCAGTTAAAACTTCTTTTGAGCGTGTTTGATCCCTGAAGGTGCAATGCTGAAGTGATTTTTTTTTTTAATGAATCCTGTATTTCTGTATTTCACTCATAATTTCAGCAGTTTTGTCTGTGTTCCTGAATGAAAACAAGGTACCCAATAGGGTGATCCTTATATGGGGTCAATTTTTTTTTAACTCTCACCCTCTAAATATGCTCGGATATCAATAAAAACACACACTCTACAACATTTTGAATGATTCCTACAATATCTAGAGGTTGCTCAAGTCCTTTGAATATTTCCAGAATCGCAAATTTTTGCAGATATTGTACCATTTAAAAATGCACAACAAAATAAAATGCGGTGGTAGTGTGGGAAACCAGTGACAAGGAGATTACATCATAGAAAGAAAGAAACGAAAACCAAAAACACTTGTCATACTTGTATGACAGAATGTTCAACCCTAAACTGTAGTATAGCATCATCATATTGCACAGTTTTTATAATTCCCATGAAGCAGGTCCAGACACAAGTGGTTTCCTCCAACTGATGAAGTTAGTAAAATTCTCTATGTGAAAACGAAGGAAAAACATAGATAAAATAAAAATAGACATTAGCTCTTGAGAAAAATAAAAGACAAATCTTGTTTATAAACACGTGCACTTATTGGAAAACAGAATACAGACATAAAACATAAACATACCTCATACCAAAAGTCAGTGCTGTATAAACCAGTTTTGAGTTTAGGCACCGCAGGGGCTGCTGGGTAAGTTCAAAGGTCAAGTCATACAAACAGCGCATTCCCGGGATAACAAAAAAGAGCAAATGAACAAAAAAAAAATAAATAAATCAAACCCCAAATGCTGTCATCTTTATGAAAAGCAGTAAATTATGCTGCGTTCACACCAGGCACGACACGAGCGACTGCAGCCACAGGTTGCCATGTAATTCCTATGTAATGACGCGTTTTGGCGCCAAACCATGCAGCGCGACGCGATGGACGCGAGTGAAGCGATGCGAGTGAATTGATTTTGAGCGTTTGTAGCACGATATTGCGTTGCGTCACATCGTGTTGCCCTCCTCCCCAAGTTGAAAAATCTGAACTTTTTCGTCTCTTCACACCACGATGACCAATCAGGGACTGGATATGTAGTGACATGGAGATGTCTGGAGTTTGACTGAAGATGTGAACATGTCCTGTATCTGGTAGCAGCCTGTGAGCAGGACTTATGTCTCTTTTGTCCTTTATTTCACAATTATGAGAGAGTTTTTGGAGCGAGCAGCAGCCCCCACAGCAGGGGGAGCGGAGTTTCTTTTTATTTTTATTTTACGTGCGCGCGCGAGGGAATCGTCCATGGAGATTATTTTACTTATTAACTACACAGATGTATAATAAAGCAAATGGTGACTGGTTTCTAAAGACAATTATGACAGAGTTTTTCTGGGAAAGAGCGAGGAGCAGACTCACAGCAAGCCGCGGAGTTTCTTTCTTTCTTTCTTTTTACTTTTCTTACATGCGCGCGCGAGCGAATCGTCTGTGTGGAGAATATTTTATTAATTAACTACACAGATGTATAAGAAAACAAATGGTGACTGGTTTCTAAACACAATTATGACAGGTTTTGGGGGGAAGAGCGAACTGCAGCAAGCAGCAGAGTTTCTTTTTTTTTTTTAATTGTTTACATGTGAGCGCGTGAACGGGACAGTTGGTCCTCAAACTGGGTCCCGCAGAGGCGGAAGGACCGCTCCTCCTATTTGATGACGCACCGTGGCGAATTTTCGCAGCGAACGTCCACCCAAGCAGAGCGACACATCAAGCAAAGGAGGTGGGTACGTCGCCACACGACCCCCACCCAAACACGGTCACCATCTTTATCAAAAGCAGTAAATCGCAGTATTAGAAGTCATAGTTTATCTCTCTCTCTCTCTTTCTCTCTCTCTCTCTCTCTCTCTCTCTCTCGCTCTCTCTCTCTCTATATATATATATATACACAAGGTCTGTGAGAAAACTATCCGACCTTTTTATTTTTTTCAAAAACTATATGGATTTGAATCACGTGTGATTGCATCAGACAAGCTTGAACCTTCGTGCGCATGCGTGAGTTTTTCCACGCCTGTCGGTTGCGTCATTCGCCTGTGGGCAGGCTTTGAGTGAGTCCAGCCCCCTCGTCGGATTTTTATTGTCAACAAAAAAACACCTCCGTGTTGGAAACCATTCGTAAGATTCAGGCGGCTTTCGGTGGCTTTTCAGTCGAGTGAGTATCTGAGAAATTGTTTAACAGCTGGGCATGTTCCAACTTGTCCTGTGAGACTTCCAACATGGAGGTGTTGTTTGTCCAGCGGCTCTGAGCGGCTGCGTCGCGACGCGCGAATCCGTCCGCACGTCTTTCATTAAAAAATCTCTTGTGGAATGTGTCGATAAAGTGCTGATCCCGACCTCTTCTGAAACTCCTCTGCTAGTCACATGACGTCCTGCATCAATAAAGCCTTAAATTTGGAAGTGATCTGCTCGTTCCAGCCTGTCAATGGCTGCTCGCGGCGCGGTGCGCCCTCCGCCGCCGTGGGCCGTTTTAATCCAGTTTTAATGGTCCTTAATCCATGTGATACCAACAGAATCTTCACCGAAATCCATCTGAATCTTTCGAATGGTTTCCAACTGGCTGTCTCTAACAGTTTCTGAAAAAAAAAATTCATGGAGCAAAGAGGCAGCCTCTCAGCCATTTCCCTGACAATAAAAATCCGACGAGGGGGGTGGACCAGTGCTCACTCAAAGCCTGCCCACAGGCGAATGACGCAACCGACAGACGTGAAAAAACTCACGCATGTGCATGAAAGTTCAAACTTGTCTGATGCAAGCGCACATGATTCAAATCCATATAGTTTTTGAAAAAAATAAAAAGGTCGGATACTTTTCTAACAGACCTCGTATATAATACAAATAATGGATGGTAAGGAGTCGGCTACGCCTCATCCAATATAACTTTTCTTCATCCAGTATTTCTCTATGTTGGATGACTTGCCATCCATCAATTGTTATGTTCTCCACCCCCCTCCCAAATTAAGCAAACAACAAAGAGTCAAGTAAATTAGATCAATTTATTTTGTTGTGAACAGCATATGAATGCTTTTAAAATGTCAGTAGCGTGCTTATCTACCTTCTTAGTGTTTTTGGCATCCTTGGAGTTCAATATTTCCACCAGTTCCTCCTCTGTGAACTCAGCAAATCTCACTGGCAGACGGTTTTCTGCTGTTGTTGACATATTTGTTGCCATTTTTTACACCAGTGTCTGTTAGCAAGTTCTTGACCTTCATATGCCATGCTCTGATTGGCTAGCTGTTGGCAGTAAGCTCTAATGCTATTGGTCAGTGGGAACCAATCCAATATAACTTTTGGTCCTAGCCTTTTTGGATCCTTTTGGACCCAACATAACTTTCTGGCGCCAAGCATGCCAAAATACAGGTAAATGATGGACAGAAAGGCTAATCTGTGATTGGCTATTGTCGGCATCTGACGGGGGGGTTTGGTTTTCTGCTTAGCTTTGTTCATGTATGCTTTTCCTTGTGGAAGGTGTCTGCTGTTTTTTTTTTTTTTTTGCACTCTGTCTCTGGCCACGCCCTGTTTCCGGCTCTTTCCATGCACACCTGTCCTAGATTTCCTGATTAGGTCTCAGGAGTATATATGCTCACGGCTTGTGTCTGTTCCTCGCCAGATTGATGCGCCCTGTGCCTTCTATCCAGCTCTTGTGCCCATGTTTCCTTGTCCTGCCTGCTTTGTGTGTTCTCGACCTCCTGCCTGCCTGTTTCGACCACGATTAAGCCTGATGATTATTGTACTGCTGCTGTGTGTTCTGGACTGCCTTCCTGTGTACCGACCTCTGCTTCTCTCATTAAAACCCGTCTGCAACAAGAGCTATCTTTGTGAGCCCTGCATTTGTGTCCAGCCATTCCAGCCTGTCAGCTATTGCAATCTGAGTGGAGAACATATACACATATACCCCTCCAAATGGAGTGAATCTGGATGCACACTCTGGTTGGAGGGGTAGGAGGAGCTTACCGCTGTCTCCAAAGAAACAAACATGGCACCGACAGAGCCGCACAAAGTTAAAGTTAGAAAGTTATAACTTGCCAAAAAACTTTACAGGCAGTTGCCAATGACAGCAACGTGTAAGCTGCTGGATGCATGTTGTGTATACGTATTGCCATTCTGAGTAATATCGTAACGTCGCTCGTGCGCTGAGTCGTTATAATGCAAATACACACGAACGCTACGGTAAGACGCTTTTATATCTCACAATGGAGAAAATCATGATAAAGGATAAGCACATTAATTTGTATGTTCATAAATCTTTGGATAATAGCGACCCCTGCTGTTGGATTTCAAGGTCTGTAATGTGTGTGTATTTAGTAAACAAACAGGGAGCCCTGAACACACTCGACTCCTAATAAGCTTTCAGGCAGAAAATGAGAAGTTTCATCAATGGGAATAAGTTGGAAAATATATACACACACATGTATATGTGTAACACATAACCTGACATCCTAATAGACTGATATTATTTGTCAAGGAAATTTCTAAAGGAAATAGGGCTGGAATGCAAAAAATGGAAGAATTTGAAAAAGAAATATAAGGTTAACAGAACTAGATGCAGCCCATAACATACATACAGGTGCTGGTCATATAATTAGAATATCATGAAAAAGTTGATTTATTTCAGTTGTTCTATTCAAAAAGTGAAACTTGTACAATGTATACATTCATTCCACACAGACCAATATATTTCAAGTGTTTATTTATTTTAATTACTAATTACTAATTAATTAATTAATTAGTAATAAATCAATTGCTGATTAAGCAATTAACAATATTAATTATTACTATTATTAATGACTAATTATTATCAGTATTATTAGCATTCATTAATTAATTATTAATACTGTTCATTATTATTATAAATTGTGAATTAATTAATTATTAATACCACAAAATTCTCCAACATAATTACGATGTGTCGAAGAAATCTGCGACTTCTATTTCTTTGCATTTATGCAGAAAGGCCAGAAAATAAAAAGAGCAAACAGGCTACTGCAACAAGTTTCGCTTCGGTTGCCATTTTGACAAACAGTGAAGACAGCAGTTTGACAGGCAGTTTTTTTTCCTCCCTAATCAATCAATCAATCAATTTTTTTATATAGCGCCAAATCACAACAAACAGTTGCCCCAAGGCGCTTTATATTGTAAGGCAAGGCCATACAATAATTATGTAAAACCCCAACGGTCAAAACGACCCCCTGTGAGCAAGCACTTGGCTACAGTGGGAAGGAAAAACTCCCTTTTAACAGGAAGAAACCTCCAGCAGAACCAGGCTCAGGGAGGGGCAGTCTTCTGCTGGGACTGGATGGGGCTGAGGGAGAGAACCAGGAAAAAGACATGCTGTGGAGGGGTGCAGAGATCGATCACTAATGATTAAATGCAGAGTGGTGCATACAGAGCAAAAAGAGAAAGAAACAGTGCATCATGGGAACCCCCCAGCAGTCTACGTCTATAGCAGCATAACTAAGGGATGGTTCAGGGTCACCTGATCCAGCCCTAACTATAAGCTTTAAGGCGGAGGGTGTCTCAATTCATAGGGCTAGAGGCATACCCCTTCACCTTACCCCTTGTTAAAGGGGTAGGCGTAGGGGTAGGGGTAGGGCCAAGGGGAAGGGGAAGGTGTACAAAAGAGAATTGAGATTGGCCCGAAGTTTCTGCGAACAATAGGTGCAAAGGATTTGACAGTTGTGACCACTGGTGACCTTGAAAAGTAGTTCAAGGTCACCAGCCTTCGAACCCATGCGAAGTACTCCTCCAATGCATGTACCCACCAAATGCGAAGTTTTTGCAAGCAATAGGTGCCGAGTTACGTTACGGCGAATGAATTGCGGCCAGACCGATGGACAGACGGACGGACAGACGAACTGACGAAAGGACGAACGGATGGACAACCCGGATGCTATATGCCCCGCCTCATAAAAACTTTGTTCATGTTGTCATTATGGGATGTTGTAAGTAGAATTTTGAGAGAAAAATGAATTCATTTAATTTCAGAATAAGGCTGTAACGTCAAATGTGGAAAAAGTGACGCGCTGTGAATACGTTCCAGATGCACTGAACATTGAAAAGGATACAAATATTAAAAAAGGAATACCTATTAAGCAGTCAGTTCGTTTCATATCATAGAAGAGTGGACTCCTACAAGGAACGCTAGCAGTTTAGCCAAAATTTTCACATCCACATTAAGGAGGCTAATGGGTCTATAAGAAGGACAAGAATCTTTTCCTTCCTTGAGCAGTAATGACACAAAACCTCAAAATCTAATTTCATATGAAAGTTTTTGTAAAAGTCAGAGGGTAAACCATCAGGGCCAGGCCATTTGCCTGACTGTAACAATTTAATCAAGGATAAAACTCTTTCAGATTTGAGGGGAGCATCAACTTATACTGCTTTTAAACTATCAACTGCAGTGATTTGTAGGTCATCAAGAAATTGGTGCATATTTTGAGTTTGGAGGAAACTCTAATGTGTAAAAAGAGTGGCGTAAAATAATTAAAAATGGAATTAACTTCATTTGGGTCATAGTACCAACGTGACGCCTGAGTTGCTGGGCCAATAAGCGAGTAGCTTTATCAACATATTCAGACTATAGGAACAACTGCTCAGCTTCCCTCATCAAGATAAAGTCAAACTCAAGTTTCACATTAAAGTGGATATGACACCTAAAAAATGAGGTAAAACTGATATAAATATCAAAATATACGAGGTCTGTTAGAAAAGTATCCGACCTTATTATTTTTTTTCAAAAACCATGTGGATTTGAATCACGTGTGATTATATCAGACATGCTTGAACCCTCATGGGCATGCGAGAGTTTTTTCACACCTGTCGGTTACGTCATTCGCCTGTGGGCAGTCTTTGAGTGAGGAGTCACCCACCCTCTCGTCGTTTTTCATTGTTTAGGAATGGCTCAGAGACTGCTGCTTTGTTTGATAAAAATTTTTTCAAAAACTGTAAGACACAACTGAGTGGACACCATTCGATAAATTCAGCTGGTTTTTGGTAAAAATTTTAACGGCTGATGAGAGATTTTGGTCTGGTAGTGTCGCTTTAAGGACGGCCCACGGCGCCTGATGGCGATCTGCGCTTCGAGGCGGCAGCGTCTCGCCGTTTCAAGTTGAAAACTTCCACATTTCAGGCTCTGTTGACCCAGTAAGTCGTCAGAGAACAGAGAACTTTCAGAAGAAGTCGGCATGAGGAGTTTATTCGGACATTCCATTGTTAACGGACATTTTGTAATGAAAGAACGTGCGGGCAGAGTCGCATGTCGGGGGGGTCGCAACAGGAAAAACACCTCCATTGGAAACCTTAACGGGCAAGTTGGAACATGACCAAGTTGTTAAACAATTTCTCAGTTACTCACTTGTTGAAAGCCATCAAAAGCCGCCTGAATTTTACAAATGGTTTTCAACACAGAGGTGATTTTCCTGTCGTGGCGCACACAGATTTGTGCGCATGTCTTTCATTACAAAATGTCCTTAGACAGTGGAATGTCCGCATAAAGTCCTCATGCCGGCCTCTTCTGAATCTTCTCTGTTCTCTCACGATGTCCTGGGTGAATTAAGCCTTAAATTAGGATGTTTTCAGGTCGAAACAGGCCGACGACGGCGCCTGGAAGCACTGAGCGATGTCCTGTTCTGTGGGAAGTCCTTACAGTGACAGAAACACCCCATAATCTCTCATCAGCCATTAAACTTTTCACCAAAAACCAGCTAAATTTCTCGAATAGTGTCCACTCGGATATTCCTCACAGGTCCAGAAAAAATTTTGATAAAGCAACGCGCGCGGTCTCGAGCAGCGTGTGAAACAAAGGAATTCAGCCGAGAGGGCTGAACCACATCTCACTCAAGACCTGCCCACAGGGAAATGACGTCACCGACACGCGTGAAAAAACTCACGCATGCGCACGAGGGTTCAAGCATGATTGGTGTAATCGCACGTCATTCAAATCCATATAGTTAAAAAAAAAAAATAAAAGTGTCGGTTTCTTATCTAATAGACCTCGTACATACAGTATAGTAAGTTGAAAGTGGTTTTAATTATCACTGAGAAATAAAGTTTGTACAGTTTCTCAAGTGTATTTCTGGAAAGCGCAAGTGGTAGTGTTCCATCAGCGGTCACGTGATGCCGTGACGTCACAGAATGTAGAGTCCCGTCTTTGTCTGTTAGATTAACAACAGGAACAGATGGACCTCAGCATGGACAGTGACGAGATCAAGAACTTTTCTGACTCCTCTTCTAGTGTGGATTATTTCTGACTGGCGCAGCAGTGATTAGACCCTACAGATTGGAGTTGTATCTTTCAGACGAACATTCAAACAGGAGCATTCTGGCAGCGAAAATAATGCAGACGGTGTTTATGGTGGAGCCAAAGCAGAGGCAAGAGACGTGCCAATTCCGATGGATTTTGAAAGGCTGCAGAATATGGAATGGTAAGGTAGGCTTTGATTTTTGTTGCTGCTGTTTATAACACTCTAATTACTGTATAGCATTTTCAATTTGAGCGTCTGTTCACTGCCTTTGTTATTGTTCTGGAGCCGTGACAGTGTAGCTATTACTTGTGGACCACCGTCATTACCTTCGGGTTTTTGCCGTTTTCGAGTGCCTGGCATTGCATTCATCCGTGTTTAGTTACGTTATTGTCACGAAACACTAGGAAATAAACAGCAAAGGTTTCGAAAAAGATCGCCGAAAACAACACTGAACATGCCGCCGCCGTGTTTACATGCCGCCGCCGTGTTTACGTGCCGCCGCAGTGTTTATGTGCCGCCGTTGTGTTTACGTGCCGCCGTCGTGTTTACATGCCGCCACTGTGTTTACGTGCCACCGTCGTGTTTACTTGCCACCGCCGTGTTTACATGCCGCCGTCGTGTTTACATGCCGTCATCGTGTTTACATGCCGCCGCCGTGTTTACTACGTAAGTTCCTTGAACATTTCAAGATTATTGTGAACATATTATTTGGGGTTGACATTTTATGTGTTCCTGTGAGCGGTGCGAGAACATGGAGATGGTAGAGGAAAGTGTCTGCTGTCGGGAGCAAATGTGGGTGTGCGAGCGGAGAAAGCGGCAGCCGGACATTTCGTGCATCACACAACACCGATCAATCTGATTGATCAATCTGCCTGGACTTGAAAAGGCTAAAACCTTTCGCCCTTGTGTATGTGCAATATGCTGTGACACACTGGTCAGGAATATCGAGAAACAAGTCCCTAAGAGCTGTGTTTAATCAAAGTTTCTGCCGCTTAAAAAAGTGTAAACAACGGCCGCCAGGCGTGCAAGCCGATACGGTCTACATGTAGTGACGTATTTTAGGCTTGGTGCTCAGCGGGAGCTGGTCACGGGGCGTGCACATTTCAAATGTTATATATAATGGGAGAACTGCGTCCATTTTCCCAAGACGCTTAGGTTGACCAAATTATATAACCTTTGTTACATGTAATAAGACTATGTTGTCTTTAAGTGTCATATCCACTTTAAGACATTGGAGGAGTGGGGTACAATTAGTTAATCCTAACAGCTAACGTTAGCTTATCTAGCCAGCTGTAGCACCGTTTATCATAGTATATCACCATATATCATATCATCAATATGGTCGATTGTGTTCTGTTTGGAAAGCTAAGATTAATACACACTTTTGTTTACATTTGTTGTTGGATGTATATTTTTTAATAGCATTGTTTTAGGGTTAAACTACGCTATTGTACTTTATACGCTAGTTAACGGTAGCTCATCTAGCTATAGTTAGCTTATTTTTGTGATTTACATTTTTATTTTACATGGTGTGTATTTTTAATGATTCTTCAGTTTATGGGTTCTTTAATAGATATCAACAGATAGTATCTAAGTTTTGGGGTTTACATTAGATAGCATACAGAATATGTATTTTGTCTTCCTTTAGTAAGTTAGCAGGGTGAACTTTAGATAGATACCTAAAACATATTACATCATAGCTTCTGTTTCTTTAATAAAATAACCATATTTATAGCTTAGCCTACTAGCTATGATTTAATTTTACTACTAGTCTACAGACTAGGTATACGTACATTACAATCTTCTCCTGTATTAATATTTAGGTTTTTAGAAGCTTACTCCTACAATATTATGTAGTAACTATATTTCTTGTATACGAGGTCTATTAGAAAACGGATGGCTGTCTGGATCCGTGACCATCGTGTGCCATTTCTCTGGTTATCACAAGGGCTGGACATCAACCATTTTCCGGCAGATTTCACTTTTAACAAGAGATTTTGTCATGGAAAGCTGAGCGGAGGCTTCGCGCGTCACGATGGATTCACTACTGGAGCGAGACAAAACCACCTTCGTTTTGGTCTCACAGGACGACTTTGAGATGGTGTTCAGACAGCTGTCGGTGGATTTTCCATTGAGTGATTATCCGAGAAATTGTGGATGTGCCTGGACATGCCAGAACATGTCCGATGAGGCTTCATCACGGCGTTGCTGTGCGCCATGCGGCATCGCCGCGACGCGCAGAATTCCTCCACACGTCTGTCTCAATGTGCCAAAAAAGTGCTGATGTCCACGTCTTTTCACAATTCCTGTGCTAGTCAGACAACGTCCCGGATAAAACACAGCGTCCAGTTTGGAAATGAATGGCACATTCCACTGTTACAGGAGTTTTTGTCATGGAAAGAGGAGCGGAGGCTTCGCACGTTGCGGCGGTGTCGCATGGCGCACAGCAACGCCGTGATGAAGCTTCACGGGACATGTTCTGGCATGTCCAGGCACATCCACAATTTCTCGGATAATCACTCGATGGAAAAACCACCGACAGCTGTCTGAACGCCATCTCAAAGCCGTCCTGTGAGGGCGGTTTTGTCTCGCTCCAGTAGCGAATCCATCGTGACGCGCGAAGCCTCCGCTCGGCTTTCCATGACAAAATCTCTCGTTAAAAGTGAAATCTGCCGGAAAATGGATGATGTCCAGCTCTTGTGATAACCAGAGAAATGGCACACAATGGTCACGGATCCAGACAGCCATCCGTTTAGAAATGAAATGGTCGCTCAGCCTGTCAATGGCGGCTTTGGAGCGCGGCGCGCCCCACAGCCGCTGGGGGCCGTCCTTAAAGCGACAGTAACACTCCTTATTCTCTATCAAGCCCGTAACATTTTCACCGAAAGCCAGATAAATTTTTCTAATGGTTTCCAGCTGCCAGTCTCTAACAGTTTCTGAAAAAATTCTGATGGAAAAAAAGCCCAAATCATTCCGCCATTTCCTGACAATGAAAATCCTACGAGGCCTGCTCACAGGCGAATGACGCAACCGACAGGCGTGGAAAAACTCACGCATGCGCACGAGGGTTCAAGCTTGTCTGACGCAATCACACGTGATTCAAGTCCATATGGTTTTTGAAAAAAATAATAAGGTCGGATACTTTTCTAATAGACCTCTTATGTTGTTTATTACCCTTATTGTGTGAATACCACTTATATACATGATGTCCATTTTCTTGAGCCGCTTATGTGGGTAAGGAGAGTTCCCATTGGATTAAAAAAGCTTTTCAACTTATCATCCCTGGTTCTCAAGACCAGGGCCCTAAGTGGCGCTACTCTACTCTATTCTACTCTTCTTTTTTTTAGTTATTTAGATATACCTTAGTATACACTAGTAGAGCTCTACCTTAGAATTGGAATGTATTATAGAAGACATACCTTACTGAATTTTCATTGGTTATAAACATCCAGGGAGGTTTTCTGGGCAAACTGACAGTCAAGTTTTAAAATTTATGTAGTCAGGGCTATTTGTCTGGCTCTCCTGAACCTGGTTGGGTGAGATGAATAAAAAATATTTTGTCCTCTAAGATAAGCCTTTAGAGTTTCCCATAATAAAGTATTTGAGATGGCATCTGATTTATTAGTAATTAATAGATTATCGATAGAAGAACAAATACCCTCACAGATGGTAGAGTCAGTGAGAAGCAAGGGGTTTAACTTCAAAGGAGTGTTGTGTGGGCCACCAGAAGAGGAGGTACTGCTGGCCCACCACCAGAGGGCGCCCTGCCTGAAGTGCGGGCTTCAGGCACGAGAGGGCGCTGCCGCCACGGACACAGCCGGGGGTGACAGCTGTCACTCATTATCTCTTGACAGCTGTCACCCATCTACACTTCATCATCCCACTCCATAAAGACCGGATGTCATCTCCACCTCGTTGTCGAGATATCGTCTACCTTAGGAGGTAACCTTCTCAGCCTGCATATCCAGATAAGTGGTTACTCAGACACTGCACGAGTGTGTGTTAGAGGTGGAGGTGGAATTCCCACCGTTGTTGTTACTGGGTGTTCACACACCCACATCTGATTGTCTCTGCTCCTCGCCAGCAGTACCAGATCCGACACGCGGAGACAGTGGCCACCTGGGGTGTTCGGGATTTGGCGGCTCCAGTATTCTCCAGGTTCAGTGGCGGAGGAAATCCTGTGGTTCTGGTTCTTCTCAGGACAGACGTCCTCTATCCTCAAGCCTGCCCACACGTCACCTTTGCTTTTCACAACAGTAAAGTGTTCATATTTGACTCTTTCACTGTCCGTTCATTTACGCCCCCTGTTGTGGGTCCGTGTCACTACACTTTGACAACAGGATATCTCGGCCAGCGTCATGGACTCCGAGGGGCGTCACCCAGCCATTGAACGGCCAATGGGAGAGCAGGGTGCACAGGCGTCTGCAGGAGGCGTGATTGGTGAGTTGCAGCACATCCTCACCGCCTTTACGGCTCGGTTGGGATCAGATGACCGAGCAAAACATCCTCCTGAACCGCAGGGTGGAGGCTCTCTCCCGCACAGGTGGCAGCGAGCGCTCAGGGCGCTGCTGCAGCTCCTCCTCCTGCCGACCCTGTGCAGGATATGAATGTTCCAGTGGTCGTTCAACAACCCCTCCCACCATCCCCTGAAGCATACATAAGCCCCCCAGAGCCGTACGGAGGTTGTGTGGAGACGTGCGCGGACTTTCTCATGCAGTGTTCGCTCGTCTTTGCACAACGTCCCGTCATGTACGCGTCTGATGCTAGTAAAGTAGCTTATGTAATTAATCTGCTTCGAGGAGAGGCACGCGCTTGGGCTACGGCGCTTTGGGAGCAAAATTCACGGCTCCTTCATACGTACACTGGGTTTGTGAGGGAGTTTAAAACCGTGTTTGATCACCCTAACAGGGGAGAGACTGATTCAACTGTGCTGCTGTCAATGAGACAGGGACGCCGGCGCGCAGCCGCTTATGCAGTCGACTTCCGCATTGCGGCTGCGAGGTCCGGCTGGAATAACACTGCGCTCCGTGCCGCCTTCATAAACGGACTGTCGTCGGTCCTGTAGGAGCACCTGGTGGCCAAGGACGAACTGCGGGATTTGGATGGACTTATTGATCTCGTTATACGGTTAGACAATCGGTTAGAGGAACGCCGTCGGGAGTGAGATGAAGGACGTGGCCGGCACGCGCCGTCCCTCTCCCTTCCGGGTCTGAAAAGTTTCCGCCCTCCCCACGCTCCACAGCCGCAGCGCTCCGTGGGGCAACAGCACCCCCTGCTGGTGTTGCTAGGGAAACGCGCAGGGCCAATATAAGATCAAATGACAGAATGAGGAGGCTGGTCCACGGGGAGTGTTTTTTCTGCAGCTCAAAGGAGCATATACAGAGAAACTGCCCCAAACGGCCAAAACGACAACACTCACCTTTAGAGACTGGGCTAAAGGGGGGTCATAACATGCACGTGGGACACACACGTATTGCCACATGACTCCCAGTTACAATCCTGAGTGGGGATTTAACCCTTCAAGCCCCAGCACTGGTGGACACTGGGTCAGAAGGGAATCTGCTGGATAGCAGATGGGCTAGGGAAGCAGGGCTCCCTCTGGTGGCGCTTCCTTCACCATTGCAGGTGCGGGCACTAGATGGCACCCTTCTCCCTTTAATCATGCACAAGACACAACCAGTAACTCTGGTAGTGTCTGGGAATCATCGGGAGGAGATCGAGTTTTTTGTGACTCCTTCTACCTCCCGCGTGATTTTGGGCTTCCCTTGGATGTTGAAACACAATCCCCGGATTGATTGGCCGTCTGGGGTGGTGGTTCAGTGGAGCGAAACCTGCCATCGGGTGTGTTTAGGATCCTCGGTTCCTCCCGGTTTACAGGCTAAGGAGGAGGTCAACGTCCCTCCCAATCTGACAGCGGTGCCGGTTGAGTACCACAATCTTGCTAACGTCTTCAGCAAGGATCTGGCACTCACCCTTCCTCCGCACCGTCCGTACGATTGTGCCATTGATTTGATACCAGGCGCGGAGTTCCCGTCCAGCAGGCTGTACAACCTCTCACGACCTGAACGCGAATCAATGGAGACCTACATCCGGGACTCATTAGCTGCCGGGTTGATCCAAAATTCCACCTCCCCGATGGGTGCAGGTTTCTTTTTTGTGGGCAAGAAAGATGGCGGACTCCGTCCATGCATCGATTACAGAGGGCTGAATGAGATTACGGTTCGCAATCGATACCCGTTGCCCTTGTTGGATTCCGTGTTCACCCCCCTGCATGGAGCCAAAATCTTTACAAAATTGGATCTTCGGAATGCGTATCACCTGGTTCGGGTCCGGAAGGGAGACGAATGGAAGACGGCATTTAACACCCCGTTAGGTCACTTTGAGTACCTGGTCATGCTGTTCAGCCTCACTAATGCCCCCGCAACGTTCCAAGCTTTGGTAAACGATGTCTTGCGGGACTTCCTGCACCGATTCGTCTTCGTATATCTGGACGATATTCTCATCTTTTCCCCGGACCCTGAGACTCATGTCCAGCATGTACGTCAGGTCCTGCAGCGGTTGTTGGAGAACCGGCTGTTTGTGAAGGGCGAGAAGTGTGAGTTTCACCGCACTTCTTTGTCCTTCCTGGGGTTTATCATCTCCTCTAACTCCGTCGCCCCTGATCCGGCCAAGGTTGTGGCGGTGAGAGATTGGCCCCAACCTACAAGCCGGAGGAAGCTGCAACAGTTCCTCGGCTTTGCAAATTTCTACAGGAGGTTCATAAAGGGCTATAGCCAGGTAGTTAGCCCCCTGACAGCCCTGACCTCTCCTAAAGTCCCCTTCACCTGGTCGGATCGGTGCGAAGCCGCATTCAAGGAGTTGAAACGACGGTTCTCGACTGCACCAGTGCTGGTGCAGCCCGACCTTAGCCGCCAGTTTGTGGTCAAAGTGGACGCCTCTGACTCAGGGATAGGAGCCGTGCTATCCCAGAGCGGAGAGACCGATAAGGTCCTTCACCCGTGTGCCTATTTTTCCCGCAGGTTGACCCCAGCTGAACGGAACTATGACGTCGGCAATCGAGAACTCCTTGCGGTGAAAGAGGCTCTTGAGGAGTGGAGACACCTGTTGGAGGGAGCGTCTGTGCCGTTCACGGTTTTCACTGACCATCGGAACCTGGAGTATATCAGGACCGCCAGGGGGCTGAACCCCAGGCAAGCCCGCTGGTCACTGTTCTTCGGGCGTTTTGACTTCCGGATCACCTACCGCCCCGGGACCAAGAACCAGAGATCGGATGCCTTGTCCCGGGTGCATGAAGATGAAGTCAAGACTGAGCTGTCGGATCCACCAGAGCCCATCATTCCGGAGTCCACTATCGTGGCCACCCTCACCTGGGACGTGGAGAAGACCGTCCGGGAGGCCCTGGCACGGAGCCCGGACCCCGGAACAGGGCCGAAGAACAGACTCTACGTCCCACCAGAGGCAAGAGCTGCTGTCTTGGATTTCTGTCATGGTTCTAAGCTCTCCTGTCACCCGGGGGTGCGAAGGACCGTGGCAGTGGTCCGGCAGTGCTTCTGGTGGGCGTCCCTGGAGGCCGACGTCCGGGAATATATCCAGGCCTGCACCACCTGTGCCAGGGGCAAGGCAGACCACCAGAAGGCACATGGACTTCTTCAGCCACTTCCTGTGCCTCATCGCCCCTGGTCCCACATCAGTCTAGATTTTGTCACGGGCCTCCCGCCATCCCAGGGCATGACAACCATCTTCACGATAGTGGACCAATTATCCAAGGCGGCCCACTTCGTGGCCCTTCCGAAGCTCCCCACGGCCCAGGAGACTGCAAACCTCCTGGTCCACCACGTCATCCGTCTGCATGGGATACCTACCGACATCGTCTCTGATCGTGGTCCCCAGTTTTCCTCACACATTTGGAGGAGCTTCTGCCGGGAACTGGGGGCCACTGTGAGCCTCTCGTCCGGGTATCACCCGCAGACCAATGGACAGGCAGAACGGGCCAATCAGGAATTGGAGCAAGCCCTGCGCTGTGTGACGTCCGCCCACCCGATGGCCTGGAGTGAACATCTGGCATGGATCGAGTACGCACATAACAGCCAGGTGTCCTCTGCCACCGGCCTCTCCCCATTTGAGGTGTGTTTGGGGTATCAGCCCCCGTTGTTTCCCGTGGTGGAGGGAGAGGTCGGTGTGCCCTCGGTCCAGGCCCACCTGCGGAAGTGCCGTCGGGTGTGGCGCTCTGCCCGTTCTGCCTTGTTAAAGGCCCGGACGAGGGCGAAGACCCATGCAGACCGCCGGCGATCCCCGGCCCCTGCTTACCAGCCCGGGCAGGAGGTGTGGCTATCCACAAAGGACATCCCCCTCCAGGTGGACTCTCCAAAGCTCAAGGACAGGTACATTGGACCGTATGAAATCCTCAAAATCCTCAGTCCTGCCGCAGTGAAGCTCCGACTCCCAGCTTCACTGCGGATCCACCCGGTTTTTCACGTGTCAAGAATCAAACCCCACCACACCTCACCCCTCTGTGCTCCCGGACCGGCGCCGCCTCCTGCCCGGATCATCGACGGGGAGCTAGCTTGGACCGTGCGCCGGCTCCTGGACGTCCGTCGGATGGGCCGGGGGTTCCAGTATTTGGTGGACTGGGAGGGGTATGGACCCGAAGAACGCTCCTGGGTGAAGAGGAGCTTCATCCTGGACCCGGCCCTCCTGGCCGATTTCTATCGCCGTCACCCGGACAAGCCTGGTCGGGCGCCAGGAGGCGCCCGTTGAGGGGGGGGTCCTGTTGTGCGGGCCGCCAGAAGAGGAGGTACTGCTGGCCCACCACCAGAGGGCGCCCTGCCTGAAGTGCGGGCTTCAGGCACGAGAGGGCGCTGCTGCCACGGACACAGCCGGGGGTGACAGCTGTCACCCATCTACACTTCACCATCCCACTCCATAAAGACCGGTCGTCATCTCCACCTCGTTGCCGAGATATCGTCTACCTTAGGAGGTAACCTTCTCAGCCTGCATATCCAGATAAGTGGTTACTCAGACACTGCACGAGTGTGTGTTAGAGGTGGAGGTGGAATTCCCACCGTTGTTGTTACTGGGTGTTCAGACACCCACATCTGATTGTCTCTGCTCCTCGTCAGCAGTACCAGATCCGACACGCGGAGACAGTGGCCACCTGGGGTGTTCGGGATTTGGCGGCTCCAGTATTCTCCAGGTTCGGTGGCGGAGGAAATCGTGTGGTTCCGGTTCTTCTCAGGACAGACGTCCTCTATCCTCAAGCCTGCCCACACGTCACCTTTGCTAACTGACTATTGTACATATTCTGTAATCTGCTGTGTTTGGTTGTGCTTTTCACAACAGTAAAGTGTTCATATTTGACTCTTTCATTGTCCGTTCATTTACGCCTCCTGTTGTGGGTCCGTGTCACTACACTTTCACAACAAGGAGGTCAAGATGTATGGTGAGGGGACAAGGCAATATCAAGAGCCACAGCAGCATGATCTGAGATGACATCTGGAACATATTTGGAATTATCAATATTTGAAATTAAAGAGCCATTAAAAAAATAATAATAATAATCTATATGAGAATATTTGTAATGAACATGCGAGAAAAAGGATTAATTCTTGATTTGTGGATCATGAACTCTCCAAGGATAAATGTGAAATGGATTTTTAACACCTAATCGTGCTCTGGTATTTTACTTCTTTAATGTCTTTTCTAGTTTATTTTATGTTATTACTTCTTGATTTTATTGTAAAGCACTCCGGTCACCTTGTGGCCATTGAAAGGGTGTTTTACATGTTTTACTGGATAATTTTCCTGATGAAGTCACACAGTCAGTAATCACCTTCATTGTGGATCAGTATTTTCTTTGTCCACCAGGTGGCGCCAATAAAACTAACTAAGTAACTAGGGTGCCTTAATTGAGAGAGTGGCATCATGTCAGAACATGGCACCATTTTGGGTGCAACTGCGCTGAACTACTGAATGAGCCTTTTATGTTTTCAAAATTTTTAAATCATTTAACCACATACAGCAACACATCCAGTTACAGGTACTATCAAAATAAAAAGCAAGTCCCTTCAGCTGCTCCCTTGTTTGCACTCGGGGTCGCCACAGCAAATCCAAGGTGGATCTGCATGTTGAATTGGCACAAGTTTTACACCGGATGCCCTTCCTGACGCAACTTCACATTACATGGAGAAATGTGGCAGGGGTGGGACTTGAACCGGGAACCTTCTGCACTGAAACCAAGTGCATTAACCACTTGGCCACCACCCCTGCATTACAGGTACTATCAAAATAAATATAAAAATAGTTAAGCTATCAAATTTACAATTTATGATGATTTATTTAATTAATTTAAAGCCTGATTTTGCTTCTGCAGTTCTGTAACTCCTTGTCATGCAATGACGTGAGTGACAGTTTTAAACTTGTCTGTCGCTGGATTTTGCTTTATTATGGATTAATTTGACCCTCAACAAGCTTTTCTTTCTACAATCATCACCTTCAATTAAAAGGTAAGCTGTACAGTTTCCTCTTTTTCAGACTCCGTGTTGTAACATTGCAGACTTTTCTGCCAAACATATGTGATCCCAAAATGTAATCAACGTGTGCACTGCAAAAACTATTAAAATATGAGAGGAAAGAGTGAAAGCAGAAATGTGTCAAATCACAGCCTTTTGTGGTGTCTGATTTAACAGGTGCACGTCAGGCTGCAGGTCCGAGTGTGAGCACGGTGTGAAATGACTCCAGTCTCACTTTCCACAAATCGGCGAGTGCACACAGGCCTCGTGTCTTGGTGTGACAAATTTGTTGAACTTAAGCTCAGGTTACACATAGACGGTTATGTCGGCAGGTAGTACGTAGACCGAAGTTCGCGGTAGTTCCGGCTGTTTTCGCGGTGGAAAGGGGCAGAGCATTTCACCGGCGTTTTGAGCGCCGTACTAGCCGCAAATACACGGATAAAATGCCGCTAAATCCGCCGAATAAAGTGGCGTTTTGACGCCGTAGCATCCGGCACACGTCAGGCAACGGGGGTTAATACCCAGTTCTATCCTTTACAATCGCAGGTTAATTCACGCGTGAGAACAGTGGTGTTCTGCCGCCGCCGATAACGCCCTGTGTACTGCTGGATTTATCCAGGCAAATTCTGCGTTACTCCAGGAACTTTTGCATATAGGCACCGCCCCCAGAGTATAATAGGCTGAAGCAGCTGTCACTGCAGGGGGAGGGAGCTCATCCTCAGCCTTTTCTTTTCCTCTCCTTTTCCCCTCCTCAATGTGTTGCTCGTCTCCACCACAGTCCTCTCCTCTGCTTCTGAACCAGACCTCTTGGTAAGTCCTTGCCGCTGCCAGTTTTATTTTAGGAGGCATACTGGAGCTTCTCTGCAAAAATATCTGGAGCTGACCGCAAGTGACAGGCCTGCATGCAGCGAGCTAGCGTTTTTATACTGACCGCTGCCTATCGGCCGTTTGGAACGCCGTTAACCGGGAGGTGGCGTTTAGAACGGCGTACTGTCCGCTAGCGCCGCTGTTTTGTCTTCCTCTGTCGCTGGTTAAAACGCCTTTGAGGACGCCGATGTGGGCTCTATCGCCGTTTTACACGCCGTTGGTTAGGGATACAACGCCAGCCGCCAATTATGGCTGTGTAAACCACGGCACTACAGGAAGGGGCGGGATGACACGGCGATTAAAAAGTATCAAACGCCGTTGTTTGCGTTGTCTCTGTCGTCACGCGAATTCTACGGGAGCGCTCCCGGAATTATTCGACATGTTGAATAATTTTTTCGAAGATTCCTGGTAAAGCCGGAACTAAGCCACGCCCCCTAGTGCCGGCGTTAACAATGGCGTGTGATCCTTAAAACAGCCAAAAACTCTTCCGGGACGCTTCCGGGAGCTCTTACCGTCTATGTGTAAACGGGGCTTTAGAAATCAAGTACGGAGCCAGAAAGCTTCTGCTAAAGGCGATTACTTTGCAAATGAAGTGGAGGAAAATAAAAACAATCCCCAAAAGCTGTAGCAAACCCTAAAGGACTTTGGCACATCGAAATCCAGAACAGTTCTGCTAATATGGGACTTAAAATAAATGATGAAATATGTTTTGAGAAAGCAACTGCCGTCTCATCTCAACAGTCAGACTCCCTCAGTAGTGACAAATTCAGTATGAGCCATGTGTACAAGTACTATGAATCTCCAAGGAAAACTGAAGTTTTGACCTGTATCTGACAAATTTCTTAGTAACACTATCCATAATCTACATCTGAGCAAATCTGCCAGGTTTGATCAGATACCTGCCCATTTCTTAAAGATGGCGCTGAGTTCATGACCCCTCCACCCTCACATGTTCTCAATGTGTCCATTTCCTCTGGTAAAATTCCAAATGATCTTAATTCTGCTGAAATTACACCAATATACAAAAACAACATCAAACTGAAGCAGGCAAGTACCGAGCAGTCTCAGTACTGAGCATGGTGAGCAAACTAAGCCACTAAATAAATGTCTCACAGACCACATGCTGCTGCAGGAGCATCAGTCAGGTTTCTGTCTCTCCACACACCTGTCTAGCCCATCTGACTTCTTTCATCAAAACAGAGCAAGACAGCGAAAATCTCACAGGTATGGTACTTCTAGACCTACGGAAAGCTTTTGATGCTGTGGAGCAAACTGAATGCCATTAGGCTTCAGAAACCTGCAGTGGACTGGTTCAGAGCTGATTTGTCCAATAGGCAGCAGTGTGCCGAAGTCAGTGGTGTCACTTCACCCTCTGCTAATGTAGTCTGTGGGGTTCATTTCAGGGCCTCTTTTGTTCCTTATATATGTGAACGGAGTCCCTGCCACAGCAACATGTAAACTGCTTTAATATGCAGACGATTCTGCACTCCTTGTAGCTGGCAGAAATGTAGCTGATACTGAGCAACAACTTTTTGTCCTTCTTCAGTGTGTACAAGAGTGGCTTGTGAACACAAGGACACATGCCACTCATCACTCATCACCAATGAAAGACAAGGTCAGTATTGTTTGGTTCTGAATGGTACCGAGCCTCTTCAGGTCACCTGCAAAGATCATTCAAATACCAGCAAATACTGTGAGAAATATGTTGGCACTGATCTTGACCAGTTGCTTAGAGGTAACCAAATAATTGATGAAATAATTGATAAATAACAACAAATAACTAGCTATCAGGTGTGGCACAAACTGGATGGACACAAATGCAAACTCACATGACTGATAGAGTTCAAAAACAGGTTTAATAAGTACAGCGAGCAGGGGGTCGGTACATAGGTGGTCCAGCAGTGAGGCAAAAATAGCAGACAGATGTGAGGCTGAGGCGTGGTTCAATAGGGCACAGTGAGACAAAAGCAAAGCAGACGGGGGCAAGATAAATAAGTGACAAAAAAACCAATGGTGCAAAATGTGACGTGCTCAAAACAACAGTAATTAACGTGAACAAAACAAAAGGGGGAAAAACTAGGAAATAATGTGACTAAGAAGATCAATGATCATAATCAAAACTAGAACAGAACTGATAGTGATTAAAGTTTAAGTAAATGCAATAACCAATAATGAGATGGCAAAACAGACTACAAGCTGAACAGAAAATAATTTACATAAAACAAAACCAGTGACTAAACAATACAGATGAAGCAACGAAGGACAACACAAAATAAATGATAAACAGAGAACACACAGAAGGCAAATGAAACAAAACCAGAAACTGCAAACATATTAACAGAAGACCACAAATAAATGAATGATGAACAGAAAACAAAGCCTGTGAAAAGGAACATGATAAGAATATAATTACAGAAGAATAACCCGAGTAAGTCGACCAGAGTCTAAAACAATGACTAAAACAATGGGGATCCACGGGCTCAAGATTGGGTACTGTTTATAAAAAAGGTAGCTGACATTTTTCAAGGGTGGTAATAAATAAAGCAAAGTTTCTGTGGTCCAGTGAGACATCGGTATCAATTTGACCAGCTAACGCTTAGCCTAGGCTTGTGTGTGAGACATCACACTGACAAAGTGAAGAACCTTGGGGTAATTTTTGATCCTATGTTCTTTGACTTCCACATTAGAGATACTACGAGGACTGCTTTCTTCCACCTGCAAAATATAGTGAAGATTCGTCTCATCCTGTCTATGGCTGATGCACAATAAAATCACCAGTGTAAAACTAACACTGACAGTGTTAAATTTAAAACCCCAGAACCCCAAACTCCCATGGTGCATTGCAGCATAACGTCCATTGTTCACTGTTGTTAACTAATATCGCCAATTTCTCCCAAAATATTAGTCCTATCAGCCTTCCATTTTCACAGCATTTATCCTTGACCAAAAATACATATGCATACCAAAGGTAAATGTCAGTTCTCCCCAGTTTCTCCATGACTGACATCATACACATGCCACATAGATGTGACTTGGCTATTATAATATAAATTTTAAAAAATCTAATGGCAAACTGAAGTTTCTTCACAGATGGGCCAGGAACTTTAATATGGACACAAGAAAGTCCTTACATCAGCCCTTATCCAGTGTCATTTTGATTATTCCAGCATCTCTTGGCCTTACCAAGAGACTTGAGAATCATCTACAAAACTCAAAATAAGGTCATTCACTTTCTTTGTGTGCCCCCCCCAGATCCCATATAGGGTTCAATGATATAAATATGTTGCCTGTGGCAGCCCACGTTAAACAACTCAAACTTAAAAAACTACATACATGACATGCTCTACAGAGAAGTCCGTAGACACCCAACTACATCCATTAGTATACAAAATTCCCACCATAACACCTGCTCTGGCCTAATGTCCGTAGTATCCCGTCTGTGTCAAAATCTTTTGGACACTCCTCATTCTGCTTGGAACAAATTACCAAGCAATACCAAATTAACTAATGTTAAGTCTGTGTTTAAAGCCAAAGCCAACAGCATTATCAAATTACATACGGGACATATTTCAAATTCTGTTTGTAGCCATTACAAGTTAAAAACACCCCATTTTCATGCTTTTAAAAAGCCTGACAATAAAACAAGTAGAATATTCACTTAAGATTTCTTGAAATAGGGTTTTGAAAAATGTGCTTTTTTGTGTGCTACAGTTTGCATGTGTAAATAATGAGATTTTAAACATAACCCATTAACTGCTCCCAGTTTTTGTGAATAAGCTATTCTGTCTTCATATGTTTGTAAAACTGATGGTGATGATGTCAGTGCCTCACCAGCCATCAACCTCACCGGACATCACTGGTTCACTCATTGAGCTACAAAAACTACAATAACAGAAACCACAATAACAACATTTAAAACTTCAAAACCCCAAAGTCCCATGGTGCATTGCAGCACAGCATCCATTGTTTATTGGTTAGCTAAAATTTCTCATTTCTCAAAAAATATTAGTCCTATCAACTTTCCGTTTTCACAGCATTCATCCTTGACCCAAAATACTAAACGACAAATGTAAGCTTTCCCCAGTTTTTGCATGATCAAAGCCACACACACACACACACACACACACACACACACACACACACACACACACACACACACACAGACCACTTGGCTATTATAATAGAGATTGTAAATGTCATTACAGTGGTCCCTTGCCATAACACGGTTCACCTTTCACGGCCTCGCAGTTTCGCTGATTTTTTTAGTCCAATTTTGCATGCTTTTTTTTTTTTTTTACAGCGCATTATGTTCTGCGTCCTCATCAAGCAGGCTGGTCGCGGCACCGTTCTTGCATGTCTGTTTACAAGAATCTTCTTGGCCAGAAGAAAAAAGAGCGCCAACAACTACCCATAACTGTGTTCTTCACTCGGAAAAAGACACCTGCACCGAGGTGTTACTCAGTGGAAAAGACACGACAGCGGAGTGGGGCCAGGACACAGAGGTGCGATTAGAGGAACTGTAAAATACTGGTCAGTCACTATTAATAATTTCTTATGTCTCCAACCTCGTAGGTTGATTGTAAAAATTAAATTTGTTAGTTCTAAAAGCCATCATAATTATTTATAGGAAAACGTTCTATTTTTGGGTGATTCTTTAACTATGGGCACTATTGGCCTTGTAAATGTAATTTCCACCACACCATTGCCTTACAATATAAAGCGCCTTGGGGCAACTGTTTGTTGTGATTTGGTGCTATATACATGTGCTCTGATGTTACTGTTTATCTCCATAGAAACTACCCACACAATCTTTCATACAAACTTTTTAAAGGGACATTATTGTTGTGGTGGAAATTACGGCAATAGTGTGGGACAACTACATTTCGTTTAAAAAAAATCACAACAGTTGTATGACATTGAATACCCCAATTATGTTTTGATTATTTTACTGATATTTTATTCAGAGATATTTTAAAACATTAGAAAAAACATTTGTTTACTATTCATTTTTATCATTGAAGATCATAAGTCTGGGTGTGGGACAAGCACAAAACAGCAATATTTGCATATAATGATGCTGAAAAAAGGTGAAAAAGTCATCATAGACTACTAGGACAAATTTCTTAAAACACTTTCATTGTAAAGATAACTATAAAAGTGTGAAATTTCCCCTTTTTTCTTTTTTTCATAAAATATGATCAAGGGACATAAAAGTGCCCGTAGTCTAAGAATCACCCTTTTATTCCTCAACAAATGTCTGGCCCTGAAAACAGGTTGGTCTTATTTTTCTACTAAGGTTTGAACTTTGAGAGTGTTTATACAGGAGATAAAAGTGAGAAAATGTTAATGCCTCTTTGAGAAAAGTGTATAAAGTGTGTAGTGAGGGGTTTTACAGCCTTAAAATGTCTATAATAATTGTAAAAAATAACGCTGACTACTTCGCGGATTTCGCCTATTGCGGGTTATTTTTAGAACGTAACTCCCGCGATAAACGAGGGACCACTGTATTTACAAATCCTCACGTGGGCGTGCCCTCTCAAGGGGCAGCTGAGCGTTAGACAGCCATCTGACCCGAACTTCTTCGAAGTGGTCAAGTCCACAACCACTTGGAAGATGGTCAAGATTGTGTGACTAAAGATAGGAGTAACATTTTCATGGCTGCACTCTAACTCAGCAACATTTGGTTTTGTTATGTTCTTTTATCACAGTGAGATCTCCAAAAAGAATTGGACAGGAAACAGTCCTCAAAGTTTAGATGTTGTACTGTTAAGAGAGTTGTCACAGTGCTGGGATCTTGAACTGGTCACATGCAAACACCTGGAACAAAAAACCTCAACTTCCTTTGTTCTCTAACTTTTATTACTTAGCCTAAGCCACCCCCATATGGGCGGTCCTCAACCTGGCTTTCAACGGTGTCTATGCGAGATGGCTGCAAATTGTAGTGAAAATAGCCACTGTCTGTTCGCTGTGCATTCATGGTTGTTATGTAAAAATCTTGTAGTGTGTGTTTATGTATGTAGTGTACTGTCACACAATAAAAACTGTGTTCCATTATGCTGATTCTTTTTCCAAACAGACATGAATACTTTGGTTTTATCAATTAAACATATATGTGCGTCAGCCATTTTGTGTAACACTCTTACAGTTTGAACCAAATCTTGCTTCTTAGTCTTATGGAGACTGGAAGAGAGGTAATGAATTTAACAGCAGAGCCACGGTGATGTGTGAGATGTTTACCGTGCTCGGAGCAATGATCGAATCTCACAGGCTTCCCATGGCCTCAGCTCCAGAATAAACCCTCGGGAACAGACCCTGAACTGTATCGCAGATAATCTTATAAGATCTCCATTATATCCCACAGAATTTCAGTGAGCTATCACTCTGCTTTCACTATTTCTAAACATCAACATGTTAGTGTGAGCTGAGCTCATTCTGACAGACTGAGAAAATAGTGATCTGGAATTGTATAAGGTCACAGGACTGTTGGAGTGAAGTGTATACAGGTGAACCTCGTTAACTCAAACAAGTTGAGGTCCACAAAATAAAACCATGAGTTATCTGAAACTGTGAGTTAAGGCCCAGTCACATGGCACTTAACGAAGGGCAACAAAGCCCAAGCAAAACAAGAAATCTGGACTTTCACTGACTTTCGTTGGTATCATTTAACCTTCACGCAGCTTTGTTCCTGCTGGCGCTTTGTCAGGATTTTTAAACTGTAGAGAAATTTGAACGAATGCTGCCAAAAACCTCATTTTGTTTTGCTGTAGTTCTTGACGGTTTATCGTTTGCATAGTTTTTATAACGTTAGTGTTTAGTTTGATGTCGTTCGACCAGCTGAATGTTTTCATACAGTGTAGAAGCCAGTTTGTGAGCACTGCTGTGGGGGAGAGATGCAGCTCCTCTGCAGGCGGTGCTGGCGTGTGGTGTGGGGCTTCTGCCGCTGAGTGTGATGGGGTGAGTGCAGCTGCTGTCATGCCATGGTGCTGGCTAGCCAGGGAGAATTTGTCAGCCTCCTCCACCAGCACATGGCAGTCCGAGATCGTGGTGTGGTTCCAGCGCTGCGCGCACCTGAGGGGGGAGTTGCTACACAAAACATCCGGCCGGTGTCCTCTCAGGAGCTGCAGCATTCTGTCAAAGAACTTTGAAGGGCTTGCTGTCCTCCAGCCCGTGCAGAGAGAAAAGCCTGCTGGCCCTTTCAGTCTAACAGTTGAAGGAATATATCCTAAATGTGCTTAAATATGCATTAACCTGTTGTGCTTTTTTCCCCATTCAGTATCATCATAATATTATTTTATCTTTTACTGAGCTAAAAATATATTGTTACATGAGTGTGTTTTAATGTTTAGAGTAATCATTTATATATTAATAGAGCTTGTTGCTGTTGAAGAATATATTACTCATATGCTCATAGTGATCAATATTTATCAATGCTTATTAAACATGTAATCAATAGCTAAGGTTAATTACATGATATCTATATATTCAAATACCTTTGAGTTATATGTTCGAATGCTGTTGAATTGTGTATTGTATGTTATGTTTATGATTACATTTGCTTTTGTTCTAAGATTTGCTTTTTCTCAAATATTAGTTTAGTTTCTTAGCAAGCTGTCATGAAGATATGTTACTTACAGACCCGGATCCAGACCGGTTTGGACCGATACAGTTGCATCGGTCAAATTTTTTTACGCATCGTTAGTCATCTGTAAAAAAAAAAAAAATCTTGAATAATCCCGAATAGTGCCGAACATGTCCCCGCGGTGAACACAGCTTTGGTTTTCATGTCAACCTATAGTCCGTTAATTATACAGATTCTTTCGAGTTTCAGAGTCATACGGACATACAAATAAAGTCAGGGTTTAGTCTGTAATCAACCGTTTTTGCAGCGTGACTCCACTTTGAAGCCGTGAACCATTGAAGCAATGCTTCGATTCAATGGCTCGTGGCTCTTTGATTCGCTGCTCTTCAGAAGCGGTAAGTCCGCTTCTTAACCCCTCTCAAAGCCATTAAAATATCATGAGTCACTTTTGTGTGTATTAAAGTCACTAACTGGGAGTCTTGTCTTGTTGCAGTCAAGAAATGAGAATCGTCCTCTGTTCCGTTGTCACACCTCAAAACACTGCGCGGCTCTCTGCTGAGACAGAGTCCGGTCAGAATTAATAACTTCAAAATGAATTGCCACTTTAAATAAAATGACACTGTTGTGTGCTGGGGTGTTTGGCTGGCTTTGTTTTTGTTTTCTGTTTCTCCCACCAGGTGGTATGCATTCAGGACTGAGTGGCTGAGCAACAGGACCTCACCCTGAACACCTGAGGCTTGTTTTCACGTGCAGGTCATCAGGACTCACAGCTGTGGTGTATTCTGTCTTGATCAGAGATTGCTGCATTTAAACCTTGAATGCACAGTGTGTGATGGCCAGAGACTCGACCTTGTGAGCAGACGTGTGAGATCAACGCCAGGAAAACAATCTCACCATTACGGATGCAGAGGCCGCTCCAGGTTTGACGCCACAGTCTGTGAAGGAGGATTGGGTGAGGTCTCACGCTCTTCAGCACACTTCCTGAGGTAATTTGGTTTTGGTGACTTTTATGAAGTAATGACAGTGGATTTGGTGTCCCTCACACCCTGTGTTATTGAGCTGTCACATTATGCTAATTGTCTAATCAGCTTCTGCTGCAGTGGAGATTTGAACTGAGTTGTTCCGTGCCTGCAGGGTAAGAAGCTGATATATATTGAAGCCAGGAAGTGTTTGCTGATTGTGTGCACCTTTTGAGCTGTGTCTCTCTGGGTGGAGAGTGTTGGACTCAGCTCATGTTTTCTTTCTTCACAGACTCGGTTTGTCGCGGCCACCTGGGGGGGTGTTGGCGGGGTCCCTGGGTCCGAACTGCTGTGGCTCCGGACCGTTTGCGCTGCTGAGGGCGCGCCGTGTTTTCACCTCACCAGACCGCAGACATTTTTGGTTGTTTATCACTGCACTCATTATGATTATTAAATTCTGTTATCTTTTGAACCGTGCTCTGCTTATTTCATGCTGGGTCCTGTCAAACGCTGGGTCGGTGCTCCGACCGTGTCCGACACATAACAGACACATTTTTCCAAACGTAATACAGACAAGAAACTACATTCCTCCCAAAATGAAACGTGGTGTATTTCTTTACAAATTACATCCTGAAGTGAAGCACAGCAGCTCTAAGAGCTCTGCTCAGACATATGGAAAGACATTCATGCCAATAATGTCTGAAAGGAAATGCTTTTGACAAAAACTACAGATTTTGTTTAATTCCTATTTATGTCCAGAGATCAAGGATCCACCATGTAGAGTTTATTATGTCCAAAGTTTAAGGATCCAGTGACCAATTTCACATTTATTTACTTTAAGACTCAATAAAATGTTCAATTTCAATTCAATTTAAATTTAATTGGCTATAAAGTGCCAAATCACAACACAATCTAAATATACTAAAACAAATACATCACAATTGTACACATAGCACAACTGTGATGTATTTATTTTAGTATATTTAGTCATGGACATGATAATCAATCAATCAATCAACTTTTTTCTTATATAGCGCCAAATCACAACAAACAGTTGCCCCAAGGTGCTCTATATTGTAAGGCAAGGCCATACAATAATTATGAAAAACCCCAACGGTCAAAACGACCCCCTATGAGCAAGCACTTGGCTACAGTGGGAAGGAAAAACTCCCTTTTAACAGGAAGAAACCTCCAGCAGAACCAGGCTCAGGGAGAGGCAGTCTTCTGCTGAGACTGGTTGGGGCTGAGGGAAAGAACCAGGAAAAAGACATGCTGTGGAGGGGGGCAGAGATCGATCACTAATGATTAAATGCAGAGTGATGCATACGGAGCAAAAAGAGAAAGAAACAGTGCATCATGGGAACCCCCCCCCCCACAGTCTACGTCTAAAGCAGCATAACCAAGGGATGGTCCAGGGTCACCTAATCCAGCCCTAACTATAAGCCTTAGCGAAAAGGAAAGTTTTAAGCCTAATCTTAAAAGTAGAGAGGGTATCTGTCTCCCTGATCTGAATTGGGAGCTGGTTCCACAGGAGAGGAGCCTGAAAGCTGAAGGCTCTGCCTCCCATTCTACTCGTACAAACCCTAGGAACTACAAGTAAGCCTGCAGTCTGAGAGCGAAGCGCTCTAATGGGGTAATATGGTACTACGAGGTCCCTAAGATAAGATGGGACCTGATTATTCAAAACCTTATAAGTAAGAAGAAGAATTTTAAATTCTATTCTAGAATTAACAGGAAGCCAATGAAGAGAGGCCAACACGGGTGAGATATGCTCTCTCCTGCTAGTCCTCGTCAGTACTCTAGCTGCAGCATTCTGAACCAACTGAAGGCTTTTTAGGGAACTTTTAGGACAACCTGATAATAATGAATTACAATAGTCCAGCCTAGAGGAAATAAATGCATGAATTAATTTTTCAGCATCACTCTGAGACAAGACCTTTCTGATTTTAGAGATATTGCGTAAATGCAAAAAGGCAGTCCTACATATTTGTTTAATATGCGCTTTGAATGACATATCCTGATCAAAAATGACTCCAAGATTTCTCACAGTATTACTAGAGATCAGGGAAATGCCATCCAGAGTAACGATCTGGTTAGACACCATGCTTCTAAGATTTGTGGGGCCAAGTACAATAACTTCAGTTTTATCTGAGTTTAAAAGCAGGAAATTAGAGGTCATCCATGTCTTTATGTCTGTAAGACAATCCTGCAGTTTAGCTAATTGGTGTGTATCCTCTGGCTTCATGGATAGATAAAGCTGGGTATCATCTGCGTAACAATGAAAATTTAAGCAATACCGTCTAATAATACTGCCTAAGGGAAGCATGTATAAAGTGAATAAAATTGGTCCTAGCACAGAACCTTGTGGAACTCCATAATTAACTTTAGTCTGTGAAGAAGATTCCCCATTTACATGAACAAACTGTAATCTATTAGACAAATATGATTCAAACCACCGCAGCACAGTGCCTTTAATACCTATGACATGCTCTAATCTCTGTAATAAAATTTTATGGTCAACAGTATCAAAAGCAGCACTGAGGTCCAACAAAACAAGCACAGAGATAAGTCCACTGTCCGAAGCCATAAGAAGATCATTTGTAACCTTCACTAATGCTGTTTCTGTACTATGATGAATTCTAAAACCTGACTGAAACTCTTCAAATAGACCATTCCTCTGCAGGTGATCAGTTAGCTGTTTTACAACTACCCTCTCAAGAATCTTTGAGAGAAAAGGAAGGTTGGAGATTGGCCTATAATTAGCTAAGATAGCTGGGTCAAGTGATGGCTTTTTAAGTAATGGTTTAATTACTGCCACCTTAAAGGCCTGTGGTACATAACCAACTAACAAAGATAGATTGATCATATTTAAGATTGAAGCATTGAATAATGGTAGGACTTCCTTGAGCAGCCTGGCAGGAATGGGGTCTAATAAACATGTTGATGGTTTGGATGAAGTAACTAATGAAAATAACTCAGACAGAACAATCGGAGAGAAAGAGTCTAACCAAATACTGGCATCACTGAAAGCAGCCAAAGATAACGATACATCTTTGGGATGGTTATGAGTAATTTTTTCTCTAATAGTCAAAATTTAGTTAGCAAAGAAAGTCATGAAGTCATTACTAGTTAAAGTTAATGGAATACTCAGCTCAATAGAGCTCTGACTCTTTGTCAGCCTGGCTACAGTGCTGAAAAGAAACCTGGGGTTGTGTTGGATTTATGTATATATGGATATGTCAGTTATCACACATTCTTTTATTATACATTCTTCTAGTCTATATTCCTTATATTATACATTCTTTTATTAATACTTTAGTAATGGAAATAAACTCATTGTATCTGTTAGAAGTCTGTTGCTGACTTCTTGATGACCTCTTGATAAAGTATGTTACAAATGAATGATTACATGAGTTGTTTTTATCCTTGCAGTTAGAGAGAAAAAGGAACTTATGTGATGTCGCAAAGCGAGGTCAGAAGAGTTGATGTCCAAAACAACTTATCAAACCATTAAAAATATAATAAAATATAAAATAAATAATAAGGAATGAAAATGTTTGTATATGATCATATGAATTGCTTTTGTGCAAAAGAATTGTAAAGATTGAATATGATTCCAAAAGAAAGTATGCTGTATTGCAAATTGTGTTACTAGCTGTGTTGCCAAATGATGTTTCTACTGCACGCATGTGGTTTCAACCACAGGAAAGAACAAAAGGTTAACCGACATGTGCTGACTGAAGATAACACCTGAAGAACGGAGCCCAGGAGAGAAGTCCTGACCGCACCTTCCCCAAACCAGTAGCCTGAGGTCGCAGAAACCAGAAGTCGCAAATCTTGCTCAACTGTAGTTGCAAGACCTGTTTATGATTGCTCAACTGCTTATGCCACGTATGCTGACAACCGCACCTGTATGACGTCCTAATAAAAAGAGCGAGAGTGCAGCCAGAGTTTAGTGCAGTTTGGAGATTGTTAGAATAGTTTGTCTCTGTGCTGCACTCCTCGCGAGCATTTACAATTGAATTCTACTCTCTGACTCTTATTTGACTGTTGTGTCTTTCTCTGTTACAGTTTTATGATGTTTAGGTGGTTTTAAACCTAACATTACTTTGGTCCTTCGAGCCGGAGGTCAACATACCTGAAGGGTTCCAGCGGACAAGACTGACACCAGGAAAATCCTTGGCCAAGGTACCGAGACCCTTTGACGGGACTGGCTCGGTCCGCCGGCTGGGATCCGGAAGGTTGAAGACTAATCCGTGAGGGGAAGACAGCGGTTGAGTGAGTAGAATTTTAATTGAAAAACAAACTATAAGTATGTGTGGTGACAGGTAGTCACATAAACGGACAGGACAGTGAATAGTGACAGGAAGTCATGTTAAAACCCTGAGAATTCTAGACAATGTCAGGTAATGTTAAACGCAGTTAAACCCCGTAAGGGTGAACAGAATCCTCTAGTATCGAACTAGTTAAACTCTGTATTAGGAGGCACGGGCTCCTCTGGCGTCTAAATTAATACCGGTGAAAAGTGTGACAGTGTAATAAAGGTGACTGAATGAGAGTGACGGGTCATTAGATCCTCCTCTATATAAAATTACGGGAAAGTAAACAGCGACCACTGGTCAGAGGCAGAGGCAAGGATTTCCCGCTTCCTTCGGGGAGGAGAAAGGGAACTCACTGGCTGGTGGAAAATTAAATTCGCTGTCCCGTAAAAAGCACATAACCAGTGTTTAGAACACTGTAGGTGTTGAAAACCCACTGGTCTAAATTTTATCTTTATAAAAACAAAAAAGATAAAAATAACGTAAAAATGGGGAAGTCAAACAGTAAGACACAAAGGCAGGCTCCGCGGGACCGTCTAGGTAACAAAGATTGGAAATTTATGGAACAAAAAGATCCTACACATGTCTCATATTTAGACACATGGATTACAAAACATGGATTCGACGGCCAAATAAACAGACCATCATTGTCAAAATTAAGAGAATCTATTAGAAAGAAAAACAAAAATGATGAGTGGAAAATGATGAAGGAGGGATGGAACAAAATTATTGCATGGGAGGAAGCTGCAGATCAAAGACGAGAAGGTGAGAGGAAGAGTAGGGAGAAAGACAGGGAAAAACAAAACAAGACTGAAGGAGGAAATTCAGAAATTTTCTTGCACAAAAAGGAGGACGATGAAACCACCTGTCCACCCATAAGAGTGCAAGTGTATGTTGAAGAAAGACGCGGAGAAAAGGAACAGATAAATGACACCAAATCAGAATCAAAACAAACTGAAAAAATGACTGATTCTACAAAACCAAGTCTGTATCCAGACCTGGAGCAACAAACGGATGACAAACCACCAGCATATCACTCACCGCCGCCCCAGAGACCAGTTACAAGGTCCTTGACACGATCTCGAGAAATTCTGTCCCCTCCCAGTGCACCTGAAGCATCAGGGTGGGATTGGGTTAAACTAAAGGGCTCAAAATCACCACCCGTATACTCACTTGATGGTACAGAACAGTACCCCATGATACAAGTAGCTAATCCAAATGTGGCGGTGGATCAAAGACCTACACTTTTGGTCTACCGCACTTGGACAATGGACGACATAAAGTCCGCATTAACAGGGGTGGCGGATCCTCAAGAAGATGTTGAACAGTGCTGTCGAGATTTAGAAAACCTCCGTGGTTCATATAATTTAGATGGCACGGAGGTCCAGCAGGTTTATATGGGAGCTTTAAAGAAATACTGGGGGGTTGTAAAAGGGGATTGGTCACCTGCAAGTGGCGACGGCACAGCTTTACCACATAATAGCGACATACTGACCCAGCGAGTGACAGCGTTACAAAAACGAATCAAAGAAAAATTCAAAAAACAAGCTAATTATGCTGATATTAATCGTACTAAACAAAAAGACGATGAACCTTTTGAAGATTACAAGTTAAGAATGGAAAAGGTTTTCCGTGCAAACAGTGGTCTAGTACCAGAGCAGGAAGAAGGAGTATACGAACAACAACTCAAAAACGCCCTCCATCAAAACAGCAAACAGGGAGTTAAACATTGGATTGAAAAACACATGATAAATTTTCCCACATCCACGTTAGATAACTATGTTGACCATGCTATGCATGCTGATAAGGTCCAAAGTCAGAAGAAAAATACAGGGAAAACACCTGCTGTTTTCCTGGCTGACCTGACCGATGATCCAAACGAGGACCTCTATTATCAAAGAGGATACCCGGATCGTGGTCAACAAGGCCGAGGGAATTTCAAGGGAAGATTTCAGGAAGGACGCCGACACATAGAACAGAGAGGTGGACCTCCACGTTGGAGTCAAAATAGCGACAGATTCAATGACAGGGGAAATCAGAAGAGACAGGACTTTCCACCACCAACAGGGCCGCGACAGTGTTGGATCTGTAATGAGGAAGGACACATCTCTCGGGACTGTCCTCGCAGAGGACAAAACACACATCAGAGTAAATGACTAACCGACCAATCACCAAAATTAGGTCTAGACATGCCTGTTGATCTTGATCTGCAGGAACTCATGTCAGTTGAAAGTGTCCGACCAGAAATAACGCTTTTGGTGAATGGACACTCTGTGTCCTTCTTGTGCGATTCAGGTGCCTGTAAGACAACCTGTAATGTGAAGATTCCTGGTGTCCATCGCGGAAGCGAAATATATTGGGTTCGATCAGCAAATGGGAAAATTACACCAGTCCCACTGTCTGACCCAATATGGCTGCGGGACCCTGAGGGACAATCATGTTACATGCCTATTTTACTGATGCCTGAATGTCCAGTTAATCTGTTGGGCAGAGATGGACTTTGTCAACTGAGACTAGCACTGGTGCCTCAGGGGAATAATATGATTGTGAAGCGAAAAAATGATTTACAACCTACAGATCTTAATGTCCTGACCACTGATGCAACTGATAAGTTTTATTACACATTGGATATTCCAAATGTTGAACCGCAAAACTTTGCTTCTTTACTCCTAAATTGGGGAAGGGACACCCTAACACAGGTCCAGGACGAAATGTCAGCAGAACAACTCCACATAACTATGTGGTACAAAAATACGCCAGGTCCCGACTTGCAATATGAAACCACCTTACGCACTCTTCCTACTCCACGACCGTTGGTGACCTATATCTACAGTGATGGGATCTCCAACGCGGCGTGCGGAGTGGAACAGTTATCGGACGCTGTGATGCATTTGTACAAACAAAGCGGGCCACCACACGTTTCCCTGTTCAAAGATTCTGTTGTCCCTTGGCATTGCTTATCAGCACTAGTGGACATGGGACAAAAAACCACCAATTGGGTGAGGAAAACTAGGGATATTTGGGAAAGCCCTCAGACAGGGTTGACTAGGACTCAAATTTATCTTCCAATCGACGCTCCTGTTGGAGTTCATACTGATGATAGCTCTGATGCATGAAATTTTGTACTAACTCAAGAAGAGCAGTCACTCCTTACGGAAGTACCGCCACATTTGTGGTCTTCAGGGCCAACTGATGTTGGACTAGTCAAGGGAGCACTACCTGTAGTCATCAGGCCAAAGACTGAATACAGACCTTGTATCAGACAATATCCATTAAAACCCGATGCATTGGAAGGCATCAAACCCGTCATAGCAGATCTTATTCAAGCAAAGGTCATTGTGGAGTGTCCTGATTCACCATGCAACACTCCAATTTTTCCGGTGAAAAAGGCAGCTCCTTCCACTGGTTGGAGAATGGTCCAGGACTTGCAGGCTGTTAATAATGCTGTAGTCCAGAGGGCACCTTGTGTACCTGACCCACATACATTGCTGAATTCTCTTCGACCTGATGCTACGTTCTTCACGGTTGTGGACATCAGCAATGCCTTTTTCTCCGTTCCTGTAGACAAGGATAGTCAGTTCTGGTTTGCTTTCACCTTTGCGGGAAAGCGATACACGTTTACTCGCCTACCGCAGGGCTATTGTGAAAGTCCCACAATTTATTCGCAAGTAATGTCTGCCAGCATGGCATCCTTTGTTCCACCAGGAAACAGTCAAATTCTCCTGTATGTTGATGATATTTTGCTGGTCTCACCCGATAAAACAACATGTGTAGGAGACACTCTTGCTCTATTATTCCACCTGGCGAAAGAAGGTCACAAAGTCAGTAAGAATAAATTGCAGTTGTGGAAAAATGAAGTAAAGTATTTGGGTCACAATTTGAGTTGTGAAGGACGAACAATCGTAGCAGACAGGAAAACAGCCATTCTACAGGCCCCCAAACCACTGACTAAACGACAAGTGATGTCCTTTTTGGGCCTGACAAACTATTGCAGAAGTTGGGTGCCTGACTATGCACAAATTGTGCACCCTTTAAACAGATTAATGTACACTGAAGACATTTCAATGAATACAACTGTTAAATGGACCTCTGAAGCAGAAGACGCATTTTCAAAAATAAAACAAGCATTAACCTCTGCAGCTGCTTTGGCACTTCCAAATTATAACAAAACTTTTGTACAAATGATTGACTGTAAGGGCCACTTTATGACTTCCGTACTCACACAGCAACATGGAACCAAACTCCGCCCAGTTGCGTACTACTCTGCCAAATTGGATAGTGTGGCTTGCGCCCTCCCCCATTGTGTACGTGCTGTTGTGGCAGCATCAATGGCTGTGGAATGCAGTGCTGGTGTAGTCCTCTTCCACCCACTAATCCTCAAAGTGCCACACGCAGTGTCGGCATTGCTGCTACAAACCAACATGACCTTTTTATCACCGGCACGCCATCTGTCTTGCATGGCCACGCTGCTGTCCCAACCGCATGTCACAATCGAACGATGCACCACACTGAATCCTGCAACTTTGATTCCACTTCCTGATGACGGGGAACCACATGACTGTCTAGATTCGACTCAGACTGTAGCAAAATCCAGACCGGACTTACAAGACACGCCCCTGACACTTGGCGATGTAGTTTTCGTGGATGGATCTTCTAGGAAGAATGATATGGGCATAACTTTAACAGGTTATGCTGTAGTCACAAATACTCGCGTTCTGCGAGCCGAGCGCCTGCCACCGCATTTCTCGTCTCAGGCTGCAGAGCTAATTGCTCTCTCACATGCCTGCACCTTATATAAAGACAAACCAGTCACTGTTTACACTGACAGTCAATATGCATTTGCGTCCGTTCATGTATTTGCTCAACATTGGAAAAACAGGGGGATGGTGACCTCCACTGGTAAACCTGTCACACATGGAGAACAACTAAACCGCCTCCTGGCTGCTGTTCAGTTACCCTCCAAAATTGCAGTATGCAAATGTGCAGCTCACACAGGGAAATCTGACTCTGTATCTCAAGGAAATCATTATGCAGATATTTCTGCAAAGGCTGCTGCAGCAGGAGAGCTTAGTGTACTCCATGTTGACCCAGTACAGGACGTCACACTTCCTGTTGACAAACACAGTTTATCTTCTCAAGTTCTCTCTGATATGCAACATCAGAGTTCAGATGTAGAAAAGGACTTATGGACTAAACGCGGAGCTACTATCCGTGATGGCATTTATTGCTGACCATTGGGGAAACCCATTTTACCTAAAAATTTGTATAGATGGGCCGCCATATTGAGCCATGGAATTTCTCATGTCTCCACAAGGGGGATGATGAGCCAGATTAATGCCATCTATACAACCTTTGGATTTAACACGTACTCTAAACATTTTTGCAGAGCATGTCTCACGTGTGCTAAACACAACTCCCAAGGCAATTTGAGACCTAAAAGAGGAAAATTTCCCACTCCACAATATCCTTTTCAGGTTATACATATGGACTACATTCAACTAAGTAAAAGTGAGGGCAAAGAATATTGTTTAGTAATTGTGGATGCCTTTTCCAAATGGGTAGAACTTTTTCCAACCAAACGACCTGATGCATTGACTGTAGTCAAATCGTTATGCAAAAACATCATACCCCGCTATGGCATACCTGAACGAATCTATAGTGATAATGGCGCTCATTTTGTAAATGAAGTCATTAAAAACATAGGAACTATGTTTTGCATTGAACTAAAAAACCACTGTGCGTACCACCCTCAGAGCGCAGGATTAGTAGAAAGAACAAATGGAACAGTAAAAAACCGACTCAAAAAGACAATGGAAGAAACAGGGAGACCATGGACTCAGTGTCTTGAACTAGTACAGCTGTACATGAACATCACTAATACTATAGGATTGACACCATTTGAGACCCTTTTTGGAAGACCATTTAAATTGCCTCACTTTAAAAGTCCCTGGGACATAGAAGATGAACCTAACCTAGCAGATTATATGAGAAAAATGCTCGAGAAACAGAAAACACCCACTGACGAAGAAACCCCCATCTCTCCACAGGACGACCTGTTGGTGAAACCGGGTGACTGGGTTCTAATCAGGAGCATCAAGAGGAAATGTTGGCATTCACCTAAGTGGGAAGGACCATATCAGGTCCTGTTGACAACCCCAACAGCCCTTAAAATAGCAGAGAGAGGAACTTGGGTACACCTCACACATGTTAAAAGGGTCATCTGGGCAAACCCGGTAATCAAGTAAGGGAAGTGAAGCAAAGTCTGGTAATAGTGTGGGATTCTGGTGTTAAGATCCAGGGTTGACACGAAAGCCAGTGAAGTTTTTACTGCCACTGACCTGAACTTAGGCTGACACCGGCTTTGACAAGATGGCCTTACCTAAACTGATGTGTATCACAGGAAGTATACAGGTGGTACTCCTGTTACTTATCTATTGGGGATGGTACTCATGGATTTCACAACGGTACTCGTGTAAAAGAATACCCCTAAGGGGGAAATTGGCTGAAAATTGGACAATTGACACTGTAAATAGAACTGAACAGGTGATCCATGAGTATGATCCTACGGTTAACAATTATGATTATGACCCTGCAATTGATGATTATAATCGCAACAGAGTGAGACGCTCTTTTTGTAAGGGAGGATGTACTGGGACTGCTGGGGCCAGACAGTTCACTAATCCTTGCTCCCCGACTACAACTGATACAGTCATTACCAGAGACCTTTATGTCTGTTACAATGCCACTCAGTTTGTTTCAAAAATTGTTATACCTTTTTCAATCATACGGGTGGGAGGACAGGCCACTCCAGAAATGAGTTCCGGCACTCACTGGAAATGGCATGAATGGTATCTCTCCAGTGTTGATTGGGACCAAGATTGGGGAACAATTTTTACGTATACTGGTAGTGACTGGACACCATATCCTACCACCCAGCATGCCAAAGAGTGGAAGCGTAGACTAACTCTGACTCGACATGATAACCATCTCCTGCTGTCGTTTAATACTACCGATCAGCCGCTTCTAGAAAAACCTCCCAGAATACACTCATATACAGAGGCATCTTGTTATCATTTAACATTATTTGTGTACAGGCCCGGTGTTTACACTGACCCACATACCGACTTCTCAATTTGTACTAACATAACAAAACGAACTGACTCTTCTCCGACGACACCCACAGCGGTAGGACTGTCATTGGGTCCACAAACGTCTGTGACAAAAATTCAGATCATAAATGGGAAAATTGAAACCGATGATTGGTTTTTGGTGACCACAGGAATTAGTGGACAAAGAAATAATTGGTTGCTCATGGCAGAGCAGGCAGCAAAACCTGCCAAAAAAGACTGTGTAGTGTGCTTAGGGCCTCGTCCAATACTGCGTGTAGTACCAGCCCCTTTGACCTCCGATTGTTTGCTTGAAATTATGGTGAACACGTTCATTCCTTTAAATCACAGGTGCATAAGTTGGGATACCATCTATCCTGTGGCCAACATGGCCAAAAATAAACCCCTGTTCTCTGAAGATGTGGCAGAGGGAAATTTTACCTGTGTTAAGCTTCCAGGTACTGGTCAAAAGTTAGGGGAACTAAATGAGACCGTGTGGTGTAGCCACACTCTCACACCACCAAGCCCTTTTAAACCCATTGCTAGAAGCGATGTGTGGTGGTGGTGTGGAGATAATAGGATTTTTGATAGATTACCAAACGATGCCTCGGGTCACTGTACTCTAGTATCATTCCTTTTGCCTGTACAAGTGTTGCCCATGACTGGTGAAGAACTAACTTTAAATGCCAAAGCAGTCGTCCCTGAACATTGGACCCGCACTAAGCGAAACGCATGGAAGACTGCTGGAGATCCAACTTACATTGACGCCATAGGGGTCCCTAGAGGGGTTCCAGATGAGTATAAATTAGCTGATCAGATCACAGCTGGTTTTGAATCCTCTATTTGTTGGTGGTGTACTGTTAACAAAAATGTAGATAGGATCAATTACATCCATTACAATGTTCAAAGATTAAGCAATTGGACTGAGGAAGGATTCCGAGCAGTGCGCTCCCAACTAGCCGCCACATCCTTGATGGCATTCCAGAACCGCATAGCCCTTGACATGCTGTTGGCTGAAAAGGGTGGGGTTTGCGCCATGTTTGGAGAACAGTGTTGTACGTTCATTCCAAACAATACAGCGGCTAATGGCAGCCTGACCCTGGCTATCGAGGGTCTGCGCACCCTGAATCATAAAATGAAGGAGCACAGCGGAGTTAACACTGCGTTTTGGGACTCGTGGTTGGATATGTTTGGGAGATATCGCACGTTAGTCTCATCTGCACTCATCTCTATTGCTGTCTTTGCTGCTATTTTGACCTTGTGTGGATGTTGTTGTATACCCTGTCTACGATCTCTAATCACTAGAATGATCACCACTGCTATCTCACCAGCAGGAAAAGACAATGCTCAGATGTACCCCCTCTTAGGAGACAACCCTGACACAGATGATAAAGAAGGCTGCTGTCATGATGACTTTGATGACAGCGTGCACTTGCCCGACCTGTTCCCAGACCCAGGTGACTACGGTGAACCTGATGACGACAATGACCTCCAAGCCTCCCGAGTGTAAATGCACCCTTACCACTGTTGGATGATCCCACAACTGAAAATCTGAAAAGAAGTGGTTGTTGGAATAAATTTTGTTCATGGGTGAATGTTCTATACCGTAAGAATGCATGATAAACAGGGGGGAAATGTTGGATTTATGTATATATGGATATGTCAGTTATCACACATTCTTTTATTATACATTCTTCTAGTCTATATTCCTTATATTATACATTCTTTTATTAATACTTTAGTAATGGAAATAAACTCATTGTATCTGTTAGAAGTCTGTTGCTGACTTCTTGATGACCTCTTGATAAAGTATGTTACAAATGAATGATTACATGAGTTGTTTTTATCCTTGCAGTTAGAGAGAAAAAGGAACTTATGTGATGTCGCAAAGCGAGGTCAGAAGAGTTGATGTCCAAAACAACTTATCAAACCATTAAAAATATAATAAAATATAAAATAAATAATAAGGAATGAAAATGTTTGTATATGATCATATGAATTGCTTTTGTGCAAAAGAATTGTAAAGATTGAATATGATTCCAAAAGAAAGTATGCTGTATTGCAAATTGTGTTACTAGCTGTGTTGCCAAATGATGTTTCTACTGCACGCATGTGGTTTCAACCACAGGAAAGAACAAAAGGTTAACCGACATGTGCTGACTGAAGATAACACCTGAAGAACGGAGCCCAGGAGAGAAGTCCTGACCGCACCTTCCCCAAACCAGTAGCCTGAGGTCGCAGAAACCAGAAGTCGCAAATCTTGCTCAACTGTAGTTGCAAGACCTGTTTATGATTGCTCAACTGCTTATGCCACGTATGCTGACAACCACACCTGTATGACGTCCTAATAAAAAGAGCGAGAGTGCAGCCAGAGTTTAGTGCAGTTTGGAGATTGTTAGAATAGTTTGTCTCTGTGCTGCACTCCTCGCGAGCATTTACAATTGAATTCTACTCTCTGACTCTTATTTGACTGTTGTGTCTTTCTCTGTTACAGTTTTATGATGTTTAGGTGGTTTTAAACCTAACAGGTTGTTCTTATTTTCTTCAATTAGTGATGAGTAGAAAGATGTCCTAGCTTTACGGAGGGCTTTTTTATAGAGCAACAAACTCTTTTTCCAGGCTAAGTGAAGATCTTCTAAATTAGTGAGACGCCATTTCCTCTCCAACTTACGGGTTATCTGCTTTAAGCTACGGGTTTGTGAGTTATACCACGGAGTCAGACACTTCTGATTTAAAGCTCTCTTTTTCAGAGGAGCTACAGCATCCAAGGTTGTCTTCAATGAGGATGTAAAACTATTGATGAGATACTCTAACTCCCTTACAGAGTTTAGGTAGCTACTCTGCTCTGTGTTGGTATATGACATTAGAGAACATAAAGAAGGAATCATATCCTTAAACCTAGTTACAGCGCTTTCTGAAAGACTTCTAGTGTAATGAAACTTATTCCCCACTGCAGGGTAGTCCATCAGGGTAAATGTAAATGTTATTAAAAAATGATCAGACAGAAGGGAGTTTTCAGGGAATACTGTTAAGTCTTCTATTTCCATACCATAAGTCAGAACAAGATCTAAGATATGATTAAAGTGGTGGGTGGACTCATTTACTTTTTGAGCAAAGCCAATAGAGTCTAATAATAGATTAAATGCAGTGTTGAGGCTGTCATTCTCAGCATCTGTGTGGATGTTAAAATCGCCCACTATAATTATCTTATCTGAGCTAAGCACTAAGTCAGACAAAAGGTCTGAAAATTCACAGAGAAACTCACAGTAACGACCAGGTGGACGATAGATAATAACAAATAAAACTGGTTTTTGGGACTTCCAATTTGGATGGACAAGACTAAGAGTCAAGCTTTCAAATGAATTAAAGCTCTGTCTGGGTTTTTGATTAATTAATAAGCTGAAATGGAAGATTGCTGCTAATCCTCCGCCCCGGCCCGTGCTACGAGCATTCTGACAGTTAGTGTGACTCGGGGGTGTTGACTCATTTAAACTAACATATTCATCCTGCTGTAACCAGGTTTCTGTTAGGCAGAATAAATCAATACGTTGATCAATTATTATATAATTTACCAACAGGGACTTAGAAGAGAGAGACCTAATGTTTAATAGACCACATTTAACTGTTTTAGTCTGTGGTGCAGTTGAAGGTGCTATATTATTTTTTCTTTTTGAATTTTTATGCTTAAATAGATTTTTGCTGGTTATTGGTGGTCTGGGAGCAGGCACCGTCTCTACGGGGATGGGGTAATAGGGGGATGGCAGGGGGAGAGAAGCTGCAGAGAGGTGTATAAGACCACAGCTCTGCCTCCTGGTCCCAACGCTGGACAGTCACAGTTTGGAGGATCCAAGAAAATTGGCCAGATTTCTAGAAATGAGAGCTGCTCCATCCAAAGTGGGATGGATGCCGTCTCTCCTAACAAGACCAGGTTTTCCCCAGAAGCTTTGCCAATTATCAATGAAGCCCACCTCATTTTTTGGACACCACTCAGACAGCCAGCAATTCAAGGAGAACATGCGGCTAAACATGTCACTCCCGGTCTGATTGGGGAGGGGCCCAGAGAAAACAACAGAGTCCGACATTGTTTTTGCAAAGTTACACACCGATTTAATGTTAATTTTAGTGACCTCCGATTGGCGTAACCGAGTGTCATTACTGCCGACGTGAATTACAATCTTACCAAATTTACGCTTAGCCTTAGCCAGCAATTTCAAATGTCCTTCGATGTCGCCTGCTCTGGCCCCCGGAAGACAATTGACAATGGTTGCTGGTGTCGCTAACTTCACATTTCTCAAAACAGAGTCGCCAATAACCAGAGTTTGATCCTCGGCGAGTGTATCGTCGAGTGGGGAAAAACGGTTAGAGATGTGAACGGGTTGACGGTGTACACGGGGCTTCTGTTTAGGGCTACGCTTCCTCCTCACAGTCACCCAGTCAGCCTGCTTTCCCGACTGCCCGGGATCTGCCAGGGGGGAACTAACGGCGGCTAAGCTACCTTGGTCCGCACCGACTACAGGGGCCTGGCTAGCTGTAGAATTTTCCATGGTGCGGAGCCGAGTCTCCAATTCGCCCAGCCTGGCCTCCAAAGCTACGAATAAGCTGCACTTATTACAAGTACCGTTACTGCTAAAGGAGGCCGAGGAATAACTAAACATTTCACACCCAGAGCAGAAAAGTACGGGAGAGACAGGAGAAGCCGCCATGCTAAATCGGTTAAGAGCTAGTAGCTACGCAACCTAGCAGATTCCTAAAAACACACAAAGTGAATAATGTGTAAATAATCCAGAGGTGATTCAGCAGAAGGAGTGCCTTAATTAAGGCACCAAACAGGCCATGAAGCAGCACAGGCAACGCACGACAACAGCGAACGCACGACAACGGTGCCAAAACAAAACAAAAATCGACCAAACACGCTGTGGAGCAGCACAGGTAATGCACGACAACAGTGCTAAAAAAAAATAAATAAATAAAATAAAAACGAAAGCGTTAGCAAGCTAGTTAGCTTGCCAACGCTGATGAAAGTTAGCTGATAAAAGTGCTCTGTCGCGATGTTTCGACCATTAGAGGTCTTCCTTAGGCGTTGGAGCACAGTAAAAAAGTAAAAAAAAAGTAAAAAGGTAAAAAAGTAAAAAAGTCTTGAAAAAGACTGTTAGTTCAAAGTCCAAAGCAGCAGGTAGCAGTCTCTGTGTAAACAGTCCCAACAGAGAGCCAAAATTCTGATGCAATCTCACTCCGAAGACCAATGATAAATATTGTTACCTGCTGGACTGTTTCTAATTTTGATTGGTATCAATGGAAAATGTCTTCTGTGAACTGTCTGTATCCCAATATATTATTATTAAGAATATATGCAGTCATATTTTTATTGATTTTATCAAATGAAAAAAAATCATATATAGATTCAGGTATAACTGAAAGATTTTGGCAATAAATTTGATCCTGTTTACAGTCAATTTTTGTTATAGTGTTTTTTTTTAGGATATCATATTTATACAAATAAGTGTTCACTATGGTCCATGAAGTATAATAAATATAGTAAAAGAGGTGTGACAGTGTATGTTGCACACGAATAAAAGAATGAAGATTATTGAATAACAAGACGCGTATGATTTTTATTTTATCATTGGGCAAAAATGCATCTGTCAGATTTTCACTCTGGATCCAGTCCTGACTTATATAATCATTTTCAAAAAGTCTGGTAAATGTGATGTGTCCCTGTTTCAGTGAGGCCCTGAAGATATATTAAAAAATCCAAACCATCAGAGAAGGAGACTAAACTGTTTGTTAGAAGGTTGTGTGATTTTGAAATGTGCAAACATTTCAAAATTGCATGATGTGACTTACTGACAGTTTTTCAGTTAGCAGTTGTTGCCCAAAATTTCTTATCAGGTCAAGACCAGAAGACTTTACAGCGCATGTGGGCAGGACCATGCCATGAAATAGAGGGATCAAGACCAGCCAGATGAAGGGCAACGCCCAAGATTAGCAAAAAAAAAAAAAAGCGTAGTAGCATAGGGTATAAATACAAAGCCAGCCCACTGTTCGGGGTTCCTCCTTGCTGTCAGCTTGCTGGAACACCAGATTGCTGGTTGGAAGCTTGCAGCTCCTGGGACCCTCAGAACATCTGGGTATGTTTTTGTTAATCTCACTCATTCTGTAAAACTCAAATTCTGTCAAATTCTGTGACATTTAAATTCTGTTTAATAAATCTGAGTGGTGGTCTAGCCCTCAGAGTAATTGTGTTCAAATTTAAATAACTGGTCAAAACCTTTCTTCAAATCAACAGACGCGTGAGATAAGAGAGGCGGGGGGAGGAGAGGTCACAGGAGACCCCAGAATTATCCCAAGACAGTTCAAACATTTTGAGGAGGTGATCCTTGATCGCTGCGTATTTGTTTGCAGCATGGGGGCTTTGCAGGAGCGTGATCAGCCTCGTTGCATGGAGCTGAGGGCTGAGGTAATAATATTTTGTGCTGTCTGCTGTGATCTATCAGAGCAAACTGCGCCTCGGTTTGTGCAAATCAGGCGGCAGTTTACAGCAGCGTGACTTTGAGCATCAAGTGTGAAAACGTTCCAGCAGCAGTGGACATTCGTGTGTGAACAGCTTTGATCCACGGAGGTGTGACATATGAAAACAGAAAACCCAGTGTGATCACAAATGGCTGCATACTTTTTTGAATGTTTCAGTCACTGAATCATGTATGAGACAGCACTATTGCTCTCTCTTCCTCTGTCTTGCTGTCAATGCTGAAATGAGAGGTGGGAAATTTTAAGTTTGCTTGTGACTTTGAATGGCAATATTTTGTACTTTTTGCGGGGGGGGGGCACAGAAGAACTCTGAACTTTGCAAGTGATGTTCCCAGCCCTGACAAGGAAGCAGTGTGTCCTGCTGTACATCTGGAAACCTGAGTTTGCTTTCGGAGCTATCAGGAATGTCTGGACTCAGGAAGGAGTAGTACAGGGGCTGCTGTAAAGCGATTCTTTAGGACCTGAAAGGCCTCATCACACTCAGGAGTCCAATTAAAGGCCCAAAGGGATGAGGTGATGTTGTGCAGTGGTGCGGCTATGGAACTGAAATTACGGATAAATATACGGTAAAAATTACTGAATCCAAGAAGTCTTTGTACCTCCTTTCAGTTCTTAGGGGTAGCCCAATCGTGAACTGCTGCCACCTTCCCTGGATCCATCCAAATCTCCCCCTTTGAGATCACAAACCCTAAAAACGACACTGTGGATCTATGAAATTTACACTTTCACCTTTTACAAATAACTGATTGCGTAACAGGGTCTCCAGAACTGAACGAACATGCCGCATGTGAGTTTCTTCATCTGGAGAAAAAATCTGAATATCGTCCAGATAAACAAATACAAACTTATTCAGATACTCGTGCAAGACATCATTAACCAAATTTTGAAACACTGCAGGTGCGTTAGTTAACCCGAAGGGCATGACAAGGTACTCATAGTGGCCTGTGGGGGTATTGAATGCCGTTTTCCATTCATCCCCTTGCTTAATACGCACTAAATGGTATGCGTTACGTAAGTCAGGCTTGGTAAAGATTGTGGCGCCCTCTAGTAGTTCAAACGCAGTGGTGATGAGAGGCAGGGGATAATGGTTCTTGACAGTAACATCATTAAGGCCGCGATAGTCTATGCATGGACGGAGTGACTTGTCTTTCTTTTCCATGAAGAAGAACCCCGAAGAAGATGAGGGTCAAATCAAACCTGCCTCTAATGATTTCTGGATATACTCATTCATGGTGATGCATTCAGGGGCAGACAGAGAAAACAGTTTTCCTCGTGGAGGACTGGTACCGGGAAGTAGCTCAATGGCACAATCGTAAGGACGATGCGAAGGTAGCGATTTAGCCTTGGTTTAACTAAAAACCTTTGCAAGGTCATGATAACACAAAGGAACCCCAGTGAGATCGGAAGTAGATGTTAAGACTGTTTTAGCGGAACTGATTAGGCACCGACCTGCACAGTCGGGTCCCCAGGAACTAACATGTCCCACGGACCAATTTAACTGTGGACAGTGCATTCTTAACCAGGGGTGCCCCAAAATAGCCGAATGAGTCATTTTTATCAAATATGTGAAAACTTATCATCTCAGAGTGATTTTCTGCAATAATCAGCCGGACTGACTCAGTGCGGTGAGTGATACGACCGAGCTCACGGCCGTCCACAGCATGCATCACCAGAGGATGTGGGAGACGGTTTAATTTAAGATGTAGGGACCTGGTGAAAGAATATTGCATCAAATTAGCGTCTGAGCCAGAGTCACCGGTACCATACAGGATGAATGCTCTGAGATAAACCTGGCTGTGATTACATTTTGAGGAGTTACTGAAGAAGTGGAATTCTGACTCACCCGTAGTACCGGTTGTGACCGCGCGAGGGCAGCCCTGGATTGACACTCAGTGACCACATGTCCAGCCCGCCCACAGTAAAAACAAAGGCCCAGGTCTTTATGTTGCTGCCGTTCTTTAGCAGTTAGCCGGGCGCAGTCCGACTGCATGGGCTCTTCCGTGGAAGGACGAGGAGGGCTGCAGCCAGGAGGAGGAGACCTGGTGTGGTGAGCTGGAGTCGTCTCGGTGCGTTGAGCCGGGAGGCATGCATCGCGTTGAGACTGGTCCGCCAGCCGGCAGTCGGTGCGGATGGCGAGTGCGATGAGTTCGTCCAAATTTTCCGGAAGATTAATGGCAGCAAGTTTGTTCTGGATCTGATCAGAGAGCCCCCGGAAAAACACATCCTGGAGCGCCGCCGGGTTCCATTCACTCTTTACTGCCAGGATGCGGAAGTCGATGGCGTAGTCAGCGACTCGTCTGCTTCCCAGCTGGAGCCGCATGAGGGAATGGGCCGCCTCACGTCCCGGTGATGTGTGCTGACAAACTAGGAGAAAAGCAGTCTTGAACGCCTGAAGGGAGTCGCATGCCGCTGACTGCCTGCTCCACTCTGCCGAGGCCCACGCTGCCGCCCGGCAGGTCAAGTGAGTAATGATGAATGCTATCTTCGCCCGATCGGACGGAAACATTGCTGACATTAACTCAAAGTGAAGTTCACATTGGGTGAGAAAAGGTGTAGCATCTCCAGATTCTCTGGAGAAATGCTCAGGTCGAGACAACTGATTACAAAAAATTGGAGCAGCTGTAGGTATCGGTGGAGCAGCACTCGCTCCCGGAAGTGGTTGGTTGTAATGGTGGGGAACGAGTCAGAAGAGGCCTGATGTGTCACAGCAGCTACAAGCTGATCAATCTGTGAGCTTACAGAGGTCATGAAAGCATCTTGCCATTTAGCGAGGTCGCTGATGCCAGAACTCAGGTCTCTGAGGCGATCTTCCTGTTCTGCTAGCTGGCGGCTATGATAACGAACCGCTAGCTGGAATGTATTTGAGTCTGCTGTGTCCATTGTTGGCCAGATCTTTCTATCACGAATGGTGGACAGAAATGTCTGGACACAATTGCAGGACTCAACAACGTAGCTTTGGTTCGTACAGGTGTTTACTGAAGGATTCAGTGGGGTCCGGTACACAGCAAGGCAGTCCAAAACAAGCAAACAGATCAAAAACATCAGGCTCAAGGAGTGGTCAGTACAAACAGGCAAGTGGTGGAAACATAACGTGGTAGCAGGACTTGGAGACATGGAACACAAGGCTGGAAGCGAAGGCACAAGGTGCAACAATCTGGCGAAGGAGTAGTGCCACCAGTGTGACATAAATACACCCAGGTGATGAGATGCAGATTAGAAACAGGTGTATGGAAAGATCCAGAACTGGGTGTGACCAAAACCAAGTGCAACGCACACCACCAAGCACCAAGAGACACAGACAAGAGAGATAGGGACAGAAAAGAGCAGGCAGGAAAAACCAGCTGCAAGCAATGCTGAGTACACACATTTTGAATGTACAGACACCAATTAGTTTTGGTATTTGAGAGATTTGAGATATTTTTGGCATGTTTGGTGTGTATATTATTTTGGTGGAGTATTTAGTGTGTGTGGATAATGTGGTGGTGTTTTTGTTTTGTAAAAATGAGCCGTCTTAAAAATGTTGAGCAAACGCTTCAGTCTTTTTTTTTCTTTTTTATTGGAGCAAGATGGAGTGTGCAGCACATCATCAGAGTCTGAACCAGATGGTGAGGATTCTGATGATGAAAGAGATGATCCTTCTTTTGTTCTGGACGAGCAAACAGAGCAGGTGGATCCACCGACGTGCGCACAGATCTCCACAGTGGGTCGGATCGCGCTCTTCTGTTTGCAGCTTCCCCAGGACTTAGGCGCTACAGGGCTGATGGGAAAAGTCAAAAGCTCATACATCCACCTTTTCTCTGTGATTTGTGACTTTTTTTATTTTTTCCCTTCATTCAGGAATTGCTGTGTGCCGTGTGACCAGGCCATTAATGAGGTTGACCAAAAACATACAGTAGTTTTTCTTCCACCTACAAAATATAGTGAAGACTCGTCCCATCCTGTCTATGGCTGATGCTGAGACCCTGATTCATGCATTTGTTTCCTCTAGATTGGACTACTGCAATGTTCTATTTTCTGGTTTACCGCAGTCCAGCATTAGGGGTCTCCAATTGGTTCAAAATGCTGCTGCCAGACTTTTGACAGGAAGCAGACAGTTTGACCACATTACACCCATTTTGGCGTCTCTTCACTGGCTTCTTGTTCCTGTGAGATCAGATTTTAAGGTTCTGCTATTAACTTATAAAGTTGTTCATGGACTGGCACCTCCCTACTTTGCTGACCTCATTAAACCTTACGTACCGGCCCGGGCTCTGCATTCTCAGTGTGTAGGACTACTTTGTGTCTCCAGGGTGAATAAAACGTCTGCAGGTCACAGAGCTTTTCTTTATCTTTTTGTGATTTGGCACTACGAGGTCTATTAGAAAAGTATCTGACCTTATTATTTTTTTCAAAAACCATATGGATTTGAATCACATGTGATTGCATCAGACAAGCTTGAACCTTCGTGCGCATGCGTGAGTTTTTTCACGCTTGTCAGTTGCGTCATTCCCCTGTGAGCAGGCTTTGAGTGAGGAGTGGTCCACCCCTCTCGTCGTTTTTTTCATTGTTTAGGAATGGCTCAGAGAATGCCGCTTTGCTTGATCAAAATTTTTTCAGAAACTGTGAGGGACATCAAAGTGGACACCATTTGAGAAATTCAGATGGTTTTTGGTGAAAATTTTATGGGCTTCAAAAAGATTACGGAGTGTTACTGTCGCTTTAAGGACGGCCCAGAGCGACTGGTGGTGCGCCGCGCTCCGAAGCGCCATCGACAGGCTGAGCGACCATTTCATTTCTAAACGGTTGGCTGTATGGATCCGTGACCATCGTGTGCAATTTCTCTGGTTATCACAAGAGCTGGACATCAACCATTTTCCGGCAGATTTCACTTTTAACAAGAGATTTTGTCATGGAAAGCCGAGCGGAGGCTTCACGCGTCACGATGGATTTGCTACTGGAACGAGACAAAACCACCTCCGTTTTGGTCTCACAGGACAGCTTTGAGATGGCGTTCAGACAGCTATCGGTGGTTTTTCCATCGAGTGATTATCCGAGAAATTGTGGATGTGCCTGGACATGCCAGAACATGTCCTGTGAGGCTTCATCACAGCATTGCTTTGCGCCATGCGGCACCGCCGCGGTGTGCGGAATTCCTCCGCACGTCTGTCTCAATGTGCCAAAAAAGTGCTGATGTCCACGTCTTTTCACAATTCCTGTGCTAGTCAGATGACATCCCGGATAAAACACAGCGTCCAGTTTGGAAATGAACAGCACATTCCACTGTTACAGGAGTTTTTGTCATGGAAAGAGGAGAGGAGGGTTCGTGCATCGCGGTGGTGCCGCATGGCGCAAAGCAACGCCGTGATGAAGCCTCACAGGACATGTTCTGGTGGTGGTTTTGTCTCGTTCCAGTAGCGAATCCATCGTGACGCGCGAAGCCTCCGCTCGGCTTTCCATGACAAAATCTCTGTTGTGGACTGGGGTGTTTGGCTGGCTTGGTTTTTGTTTTCTGTTTCTCCCTCCAGGTGGTATGCATTCAGGACTGAGTGGCTGAGCATTAGGACCTCACCCTGAACACCTGAGGCTTGTTTTCACATGCAGGTCATCAGGACTCACAGCTGTGGTGTATTTTGTCTTAATCAGAGATTGCTGCATTTAAACCTTGAATGCACAGTGTGTGATTGTCAGAGACTCGACCTTGTGAGCAGACGTGTGAGAACGACATCAGGAGAACAATCTCACCATCACGGACACAGAGACCGCTCCAGGTTTGACGCCACAGTCTGTGAAGGAGGATTGGGTGAGGTCTCACGCTCTTCAGCACACTTCCTGAGGTAATTCGGTTTTTGGTGACTTTTATGAAGTAATGACAGTGGATTTGGTGTCCCTCACACCTTGTGTTATTGAGCTGTCACGTTATGCTAATTGTCTAATCAGCTTCTGCTGCAATGGAGATTTGAACTGAGTTGTTCCGTGCCTGCAGGGTAAGAAGCTGATGTATAGATTTAAGCCAGGAAGTGTTTGCTGATTGCATGCACCTTTGAGTTGTGTCTCTCTGTGTGGAGTTGGACTCACCTCATGTTTTCTTTCTTCACAGACTCGGTTTGTCGCGGCCACCTCGGGGGTGTCAGCGGGGTCCCTGGGTCCGAACTGCTGTGGCTCCGGACCGTTTGCGCTGTTAAGAGCGCGCCGTGTTTCCACCTCACCAGACCGCGGACTTTTTTAGTTGTTTAGCACTGCATCTCACTGTTATGTTTATTATATTCTGTTATCCTTTGAACCGTGCTCTGCTTATTTTATGCTGGGTCCTTTCAAACGCTGGGTCAGTGCTCCGACCGCGTCCGAAACATAACAATCTCTTGTTAAAAGTGAAATCTGCCGGAAAATCATTGATGTCCAGCTCTTGTGATAACCACAGAAATTGCGCACGATGGTCACGGATCCATACAGCCATCTGTTTAGAAATGAAATGGTCGCTCAGCCTGTCGATGGCGGCTTCGGAGCGCGGCGCACCACCAGTTGCTCTGGGCCATCCCTAAAGCGATAGTAACACTCCGTAATCTCTTTGAAGCCCATAAAATTTTCACCAAAAAACATCTGAATTTCTCAAATGGTGTCCACTTTGATGTCCCTCACAGTTTCTGAAAAAATTTGATCAAGCAAAGCAGCAGTCTCTGAGCCATTCCTAAACAATGGAAAAAACGACGAGAGGGGTGGACCACTCCTCACTCAAAGCCTGCTCACAGGCGAATGACGCAACCGACAGGCATGAAAAAACTCACGCATGCGCACAAAGGTTCAAGCTTGGCTGACGCAATCACACGTGATTCAAATCCATATGGTTTTTGAAAAAAATAATAAGGTCGGATACTTTTCTAATAGACCTCGTATATAAACTAAATAAATAAAATAAAATTAAGTAGTCTTACAGTAGTGTAAATTCTTGGGGTCCACAAATCGACCGGGAGTAAAGCTGAAGCTCAAGTTACACATACGCAAGTTAACGAGGTTCACCTGTATAACCTTTAAGCAAGGTCCTTAATCTCCAAATTGGTCCCAGTGTGTGTAGTGAGCACTGTGCATGGCAGCACCCTGACATCTGTGTGTGTGTGTGTGTGTGTGGTGTGTGTGTGTGTGTGTGTGTGTGTGTGTGTGTGTGTGTGTGTGTGTGTGTGTGTGTGTGTGTGTGTGAGAGAGAGAGAGAGGCATCACTGTAACGTGTTGTATGCAGTCATTCACCAGGTTGATAATGAGGGTTTTGTTTGCTTCATCTGAGCGCTGTTCACAATTATTCCCCGCAGAATTTGGAAATTTTAACGCTTAGGTAAAATATCGACTTTTTGTGGTAAAAACTGAAATTCACCCAAAATGCTTCATCTCCTTCAGTTCTTGGTGGATTTTGATTCTGATGGTGTGTTTGTTTAGTCTAAACACTAGTCATAATTCAGCTTTGCAGAATTTTGGACATTTAGAATTTTGGAGAAAATATTGACTTTTGGTGGTGAAAATAATGAAATTCAGTCAAAACAGGGCATTTTTATGAATTGCATGGCTGCTGAGAAAAAAATTACAAAAATGACAGACCATTTACAAACATTTACACATTGTCAAAGTTTCTGGAAAAGAACCTCAACAAACTGCAAAAATATGTCCATCATTGTGTAAATGACTTTCCCCCAAGACAGTTTACACACTGCTGTACACGGTTCATGTGGTAGTCCAGGTTTCATTCTCAAGTATATTTACACAACAGTATAAATACAACTCCAATTCCAATGAAGTTGGGACGTTGTGTAAAATGTAAATAAAAACAGAATACGACGATTTGCTAATCATCTTTAACCTATATTCAGTTGAATACACCACAAAGACAAGATAGTTAATGTTCAAACTGATAAACTTTATTGTTTTTGTGCAAATATTTTCTCATTTTGAAATGGATGCCTGCAACACATTTCAAAAAAGTTGGGACGGGGCAACAAAAGACTGGGAAAGTTGATGAATGCTCAAAGAACACCTGTTTGGAAACAGGTGAGTGTCATGATTTGGTATAAAAGGAGCATCCCCAAAAGGCTCAGCCATTCACAAGCAAAGATGGGGCAAGGATCACCACTTTGTGAACAACTGCATGAAAAAAATAGTCCAACAGTTTAAGAACAATGTTTCTCAACGTTCAATTGCAAGGAATTTAGGGATTCCATCATCTACAGTCTATAATATAATCAGAAGATTCAGAGAATCTGGAGAACTTTCTACACGTAAGCGGCAAGGCCAAAAACCAACATTGAATGCCCGTGACCTTCAATCCCTCAGACGGCACTGCATTAAAAACCGACATCATTGTGTAAAGGATCTTACCGCGTGGGCTCAGGAACACTTCAGAAAACCACTGGCAGTTAACACAGTTTGTCACTACATCTACAAGTGCAAGTTAAAACTCTACCATGCAAAGCGAAAGCCATACATCAACAACATCCAGAAACGCCGCTGCCTTCTCTGGGCCCGAGCTCATTTGAAATGGACAGACACAAAGTGGAAAAGTGTGCTGTGGTCTGATGAGTCCACATTTCAAATTGATTTTGGAAATCATGGACATCGTGTCCTCCGGACAAAAGAGGAAAAAGACCATCCAGATTGTTACCAGCACAAAGTTCAAAAGCCAGCATCTGTGATGATATGGGGGTGTGTTAGTGCACATGGCATGGGCAACTTACACATCTGTGATGGCACCATCAATGCTGAAAGGTACATCCAGGTTTTGGAGCAACACATGCTGCCATCCAAGCAACGTCTTTTTCAGGGACGTCCCTGCTTATTTCAGCAAGACAATGCCAAGACACATTCTGCACGTGTTACAATAGCGTGGCTTTGTAGTAATAGAGTGCGGGTACTAGACTGGCCTGCCTGCAGTCCAGACCTGTGCCCATTGAAAATGTGTGGCACATTATGAAGCGCAAAATACGACAACGGAGACCCCGGACTGTTGAACAACTGAAGTCGTACATCAAGCAAGAATGGGAAAGAATTCCACCTACAAAGCTTCAACAATTAGTGTCCTCAGTTCCCAAACACTTATTGAATGTTAGAAGGAAAGGTGATTTAACACAGTGGTAAACATACCACTGTCCCAGCTTTTTGGAAACATGTTGCAGGCATCCATTTCAAAATGAGCAAATATTTGCACAAAAACAATAAAGTTTATCAGTTTGAACATTAAATATCTTGTCTTTGTGGTGTATTCAAATGAATATAGGTTGAAGAGGACTTGCAAATCATTGTATTCTGTTTATATTTACATTTTACACAATGTCTCGAGTTTGTTGGAATTGAGGTTGTACTAAAGAAACAAATTTACAGCTTTTTGTAAAGAATTTTATTTACAATATTTCATAATTTTCTATAAATGCACAGTGTCGGAAAACAGTTTAGAGAATATAACCAGATGATTTGTGTCATTGGCACTGCGGTTCTGCACAATATGTGTATGCAATCTGGTGGCACATGGATGCCCATTTGTGTGCCGGTTTGTTTCCTCACCAGAAAACCTCTCACTTCTGTCATGCAAATGTCAGAGCACCAGGTTTAAGTTCACACTGGTCCTTAAGGACATTCAAAACACACTTTTTTTAAATGACTAAATGCAACCCAGGTGCATTCTGCTCCTTCCTTGTGTTCAAATGATAACTAGATTTCAACATGAAGCAAATTTTGTTGAAAATCAAAAGGCCTTTAAGCCTAAAAGCCTTTTTAAAAAAGCTCATTTCCTGTGTGTTTGCACTGAAGCATGTGAATGTGAAGACAATAACAGCACACATGATGGAACTGTCTCATTCTCACCGACTCTGGTTTGTGTTTCCCTGGTGACAGTGTGGAAAGAAAAGACCCTCTGGCTGCACTGGAGTGGGAGCACAGAGGGTCCAAGAAAAACACTCTATTGAAGTGGTGCCAGAAGAAAACAGAGGGCTATCCGGTTGGGACCACAGGCCAGAACCCTTTCTTAGATACAACACACAACCCGCTGCTCCCCTCTGACGCTTTGCATGAATGAAGTCACCAAAGCAAAGCACTCGGTGTTCCACACTTGTTGGGTTTCTGCACGTTCATTTGTTTATGTGTTGTGTTGTGTCCATGGAGCCCGTTGCTGCCAATCACCCGGCTTGGCTGAGCTGCACCGCTAATATCCAGTTGAAGTACCAGCATAAATCCAGTGGGATTAGAGATTTTCTTGTGTAATCATGATGTGTTTGTGCTGAAATACTTATCACACGCTTAAGCGTCTCGGAATCTTTGCTGCATTTATACTTTTATATAAAAAGGCAAAGAAATAAGTTCAAGAAGCAGGTTCAAATTCACCTGTGTTCATCAGTGATCTGGAGACTTTAAGAACTTTGTAGTTCTTCTTTCTCAGGCTCAGCAGACTTGGAGTTGTGGTCTGAGTTTGGTTTTGTCATGATCACGTTGCTAACTGTGATGAAACGTGATCAGATAACGTTAAGGACTTTGTCAACAGTTGGCCTGATAAAGTGGTGGAATATGCAGAATGACATGATCTGTCTTTTTTTATCTTTAATTAGGAAGAAAAGTTGGACTGAGAGCATTTTTTTTAGTGTAACATTATTTTGCATTTCTACTTTTGCACACGTTGAGGCCTGAAAGGTGTTGAATGCAACAATGTTCTTTCTGCTCATCACTGAGCAGCTCTACTGGAGCCACTGGGGACTAGGAGCCTTGCTCAGAGGCACTTTTTTCAGAGGGCTTTTCACCTTCCTTAACCAGATTTAGCAGCTGACTCTCAGTCCGTAATTCACCACTGTCACAACCCTTTTTGGCAGCAGGAGATACTGAAGATACTGAACAAGTTATAGAACGTCAGTATTTAAGTATCCATAAATAGCAAACACCAGGGGCCTATGTACAAACCATCAATCAATCAATCAATTTTTTTTATATAGCGCCAAATCACAACAAACAGTTGCCCCAAGGCGCTTTATATTGTAAGGCAAGGCCATACAATAATTATGTAAAACCCCAACGGTCAAAACGACCCCCTGTGAGCAAGCACTTGGCTACAGTGGGAAGGAAAAACTCCCTTTTAACAGGAAGAAACCTCCAGCAGAACCAGGCTCAGGGAGGGGCAGTCTTCTGCTGGGACTGGTTGGGGCTGAGGGAGAGAACCAGGAAAAAGACATGCTGTGGAGGGGAGCAGAGATCAATCACTAATGATTAAATGCAGAGTGGTGCATACAGAGCAAAAAGAGAAAGAAACAATGCATCATGGGAACCCCCCAGCAGTCTACGTCTATAGCAGCATAACTAAGGGATGGTTCAGGGTCACCTGATCCAGCCCTAACTATAAGCTTTAGCAAAAAGGAAAGTTTTAAGCCTAATCTAAAAGTAGAGAGGGTGTCTGTCTCCCTGATCTGAATTGGGCGCTGGTTCCACAGGAGAGGAGCCTGAAAGCTGAAGGCTCTGCCTCCCATTCTACTCTTACAAACCCTAGGAACTACAAGTAAGCCTGCAGTCTGAGAGCGAAGCGCTCTATTGGGGTGATATGGTACTACGAGGTCCCTAAGATAAGATGGGACCTGATTATTCAAAACCTTATAAGTAAGAAGAAGAATTTTAAATTCTATTCTAGAATTAACAGGAAGCCAATGAAGAGAGGCCAATATGGGTGAGATATGCTCTCTCCTTCTAGTCCCCGTCAGTACTCTAGCTGCAGCATTTTGAATTAACTGAAGGCTTTTTAGGGAACTTTTAGGACAACCTGATAATAATGAATTACAATAGTCCAGCCTAGAGGAAATAAATGCATGAATTAGTTTTTCAGCATCACTCTGAGACAAGACCTTTCTGATTTTAGAGATATTGCGTAAATGCAAAAAGCAGTCCTACATATTTGTTTAATATGCGCTTTGAATGACATATCCTGATCAAAAATGACTCCAAGATTTCTCACAGTATTACTAGAGGTCAGGGTAATGCCATCCAGAGTAAGGATCTGGTTAGACACCATGTTTCTAAGATTTGTGGGGCCAAGTACAATAACTTCAGTTTTATCTGAGTTTAAAAGCAGGAAATTAGAGGTCATCCATGTCTTTATGTCTGTAAGACAATCCTGCAGTTTAGCTAATTGGTGTGTGTCCTCTGGCTTCATGGATAGATAAAGCTGGGTATCACTGGGTATCACGCACTGGCGCTTTGTTTGATCAAAATTTTTTCTAAACCTGTGAGGCACATCGAAGTGGACGTGCGGACGGGTCCGCGCGTCGGGACGCAGCCGGCGCGGTGTGGCGGCACAGGAAAAACACTTCCGTGTTGATAACCATTTGTAAAATCCAGGCAGTTTTTGAAGGCTTTCAGTGGAGTGAGTATATGAGAAATTGTTTAACAGCTGGACATGTTCCAACTTGTCCTTAAGGCTTCCAACGGAGGTGTTTTTCCTGTGGCGGAGTGTCGCAGCGGCTGCAAGCCGACGCTGCAATCCGCCCGCACGTCTTTCATTAAAAAAATCTCCTTTAACAGTGGAATATCCGGATAAAATGCTGAAACCGACTTCTTCTGAAACTTCTCTGTTCTTTCACGACGTCCTGGATCAATAGAGCCTGAAATGTGGAGGTTTTCAGCTTGAAACAGGCTGACGACGGTGCCTGGGACCGCTGCGCGACATCCCGCTCTGTGGGAAGTCCTTAAAGCGACAGTATCACCTGAAAATCTCTCATCAGCCGTTAAAATTTTCACAGAAAACCAGCTTCATTTTTCGAACCGTGTCCACTTCGATGTGTCTCACAGGTTTAGAAAAAGTTTTGATCAAACAAAGCGCCAGTCTCTCAGCAACTTCTCAGACAAAGGAATTCCGACGAGGGGCTGGACGACTCCTCCCACAAGGAGTGCTCACAGGCGAATGACGTCACCGTCAGGCGTGGAAAAACTCACGCATGCGCACGAGGGTTCAAGCATGTCTGACGTAAAAACATATGAATGAAATCCATATAGTTTTTGAAAAAAATAAAAAGGACCGTTACTTTATTGACAGACCTCGTACTTGTAACAATACAATAAAATAAGAAAATGAGGTAGAAATAGAATATATATTAATATATATAAACTGAGTGTGTGAATCCAGAGGAATCAGCTGAGAACATGAGAACATGATAACACAGCCCACAGCACCTGTGTGTGATCAGAACAGGGAATCGAACCTCAACTCGGAAATCCAGAAACACAACAGAAACAGCACGTCGGTCGCTCGCTCTGTGTGTGTGTGTGTGTGTGTGTGTGTGTGTCTCTGATCAAACATGTGACTTTAAAATAAAAGCACACTCCCTGCATGTCAGTGCGCTCATCAGACGCCCTGATCGATCAGGTCTGATCAAACCTGTGACTTTAAAATAAAAGCACACTCGCTGCATTTTGATGCGCTCATCAAACGCCCTGATTGTGGCAGTAATGTAACAAAAAACGTCATGATACAGTCCACTGTTTTCCATGTGCAGGCAGGAGTGAACTGGGTTTAAATAGCGGCAAGGTACACGCAACTGTGTGCACACATTAAAAAAGCGAACACACGCAGCTGCAAGTATGAAACGAACATGGAAAAAGGCTGAGTACACGCTCACTTCAGGCATATTTAAAAGAAACACAACGCTGCAATATGCAGCTCTACAAATACGCCAATGTGAAAGGGGCTTAAGAATCTCTTTTTCAAGAGTGTCCTGGCCAAGAGGCAGGGCTGAGTTACACACACACACACAGTTACATTTACATAGAAAACAGACACTTGAAGGAGATAATACAATCAGGTAAAACATCTACAGGTCAGAGACTTTGTTTCAAGAGCTGTCAAGAGTGATTTAAAAGTGTTAAGTGGCACCAGCTATTTCAGTCTAAACTCATTTTGGAGTTAATTCTAAGAGCGGAATATTGGAATGTTGTCTGTCCTGGGTGGGGTGGAAGATTTCCAGGGTGGGGGGGGGTTATACTGGTACATCGGAATGCAGCAGTACGCTGTACTGGTGTCATGGTGTCAGCACTCCCCTCGTCTGAGATTCTAGTGGCAAAAATCAGAACGTACTAATACTCTTAGATCACGAATCCAAACAATTTGAAGTCAATGCAAATACATTGACTTCACTGAACAAAGTCTGTCTTTGATGAGCTGAAAACTCTTGAATAGTATCTTGACTTATAAGAGAGAAGCTGCCAGACCGGCCAGGGGGTGTTGTGTGGGCCACTGAAGAGGAGGTACTACTGGCCCACCACCACCAGATGGCGCCCTGCTTGGAGTGCGGGCTTCAAGCACGAGAGGGCGTCCGAACTACTGGAGTGACAGCTATCACACATCATCAACACCAGCTGTCACTCAACTTCATCCTCCATAAAAGCCGGACTGCAACCCCACCTCCCCGCCGAGAAATCAGCTACCATTCAGGTAATCGTTCTCTGCTGTACTTTTCTGAGTGTTTGAACATTGTTCTGTGTGCAGCCGTTTTTCCTGTGGATACAGTCTGAAGCTGGATTGGTGGATTGTGTGAGCGTGACGTCTTCGCCTCTCACTCCTTCCAGGGAAGAGACTGACAGGAGCTGCACGGGTGATTCTGTATCTGGAGGTGGAGGTTTTCCCTCCTGGAGGAATCAAACACCGTAAGATTGCTGGGTGTGTATTCACACACCCACCACTAACTGTTTCTGTTTCTGCCAGCAGTACCGGGTCTGACTGCTGAAGACAGTGGCCACCTGGGGCGCAAGGCTTGGCGGCTCTGGTGTTCTTCACATCCATTGGTGGTGGAAGCTGTGTGGGATCCGGCTCTTCTCTCGCCAGACGTCTTCTATCTTCGAGCCTGCCCACACGTCACCTTGTGTATAATTGACAATCCACAATATTGTTATTGTCTGTATTTCGTTGTGCGATTCACAACATTAAATTGTTACTTTTTGGCTTATCCATTGTCCGTTCATTAACGCCCCCTGTTGTGGGTCCACAAATCCTGTTGGGACACCTTCCCAACAGGATTTCTCGGCCAGCGTCATGGATCCCGAGGGGCATCAACCAGAGCTTGAACAGCCAATGGAAGAGCGAGGTGCACAGGCCAGCAGGAGGCGTGTTAGGTGAGCTGCAGCAAATTCTAACCGCTTTCACTGCTCGGTTGGATTTAGTAACCGAGCAGAACGTTATTCTCAATCGGAGGATGGAGGCTCTCACCGCCAGGGTGGAGGCGCGCGATCAAAGCGCTGCTGCAGCACCTCCTCCTGCTGGTCCCTTGTCAGACACAGACGTTCCACTGGTCGTTCAACGACCCCCCCCCCCACTGTCCCCTGAAGCATACATAAGCCCTCCGGAGCCGTACGGAGGTTGTGTCGAGACGTGCGCAGACTTCCTAATGCAGTGTTCGCTCGTCTTTGCACAGCGTCCCGTCATGTACGCGTCAGACGCTAGCCGGGTGGCTTATGTCATTAATCTGCTTCGAGGAGAGGCATGCACCTGGGCTACGGCGCTCTGGGAGCAGAACTCACGGCTCCTAACATCATATGCTGGGTTTGTAAGGGAGTTCAAACAGGTTTTTGATCATCCCAACAGAGGCAAGACCGCTTCGAGCGTGCTACTGTCAATGAGACAGGGGCGCCGGAGTGTAGCCGAGTATGCAGTCGACTTCCGCATCGCGGCTGCGAGGTCCGGCTGGAATACCGTTGCACTCCGCGCTGCCTCATAAACGACTGTCTCCGGTCCTGAAGGAGCATCTGCTGGCTAAGGAGAACCGCAGGATTTTGACGGGCTTGTCGACCTGGTTATACGCTTAGACAACCCGCTTAGAGGAACACCGTCGGGAGCAGGGCGGGGGACGTGGACCAGGCACAAGCCGTCCCTCTTCCTTCTGGGTCCGAAAGGGTGCCGTCGTCCCCACGCTCCACAGCCAGAGGGCCCGTGTGGCAACAGACCCCTGCTGACGAAGCTATGGACATCGAGCAGGCCAAAGTGAAACCAAATGACAGACAAAGGAGGCGGCCCGCGGGGAGTGTTTTTCTGTGGCTCTAGCGGTCGTATACAGAGGAACTGCCCCAAACGGTCAAACTACAACGCCCGTCCTAGGAACTGGGCTAAGGGTGGGCCATAACACGCACGCGGGGAAGCCCCGTAGATCCGCACAAATCCCAGTCACGATCTTTAGTGAGGAGTTAACCCTTCATGCCCCAGCACTTGTAGACACGGGGTCGGAAGGGAATCTGCTGGACAGCAGATGGGCAAAGGAAGTAGGGCTCCCTCTGGTGGCTCTGCCTTCACCTTTGAAGGTACGGGCATTAGATGGCACTCTTCTTCCATTAATCACACACCAGACACAGCCTGTGTGTGATTGTGTCTGGGAATCACAGGGAGGAGATTGTGTTTTATGTAACACCTTCTACCTCCCGAGTGATTTTGGGTTTTCCATGGGTGTTAAAACACAATCCCCGGATTGATTGGCCGTCTGGGGTTGTGATGCAGTGAGCGAAACCTGCCACCGGGAATGTTAGGATCCTCGGCTTCCACCCGGTGTGACAGCTAAAGAGGAGGTCAAAGTCCCCCCCAATCTGACAGCGGTGCCGGAGGAGTACCACGATCTTGCTGACATCTTCAGCAAAGATCTGGCACTCGCCCTTCCCCTGCACCGACCGTACGATTGCGCCATCGATATGATCCCGGGCGCTGAGTATCCGTCCAGCAGGCTGTACAACCTCTCACGTCCGGAACGCGAATCAATGGAGACCTACATCCAGGACTCCTTAGCTGCCGGGTTGATCCGGAATTCCACCTCCCCGATAGGCGCGGGTTTCTTTTTTGTGGGTAAGAAGGACGGCGGACTCCGTCCATGCATCGATTACAGAGGGCTGAATGAGATTACGGTTCGCAATCGATACCCATTACCTCTGTTGGATTCGGTGTTCACGCCCCTGCATGGAGCCCAAATATTCACCATACTCGATCTTAGGAATGCGTACCACCTGGTTCGGATCCGGAAGGGAGACGAGTGGAAGACGGCATTTAACACCCCCTTAGGTCACTTTGAGTACCTGGTCATGCCGTTTGGCCTCACAACGCCCCCGCGGGACGTTCCAAACGTTGGTTAATGACGTCTTGCGGGACTTCCTGCATCGGTTTGTCTTCGTATATCTAGACAACATACTCATCTTTTCTCTGGACCCTGAGACTCATGTCCAGCATGTACGTCAGGTCCTGCAGCGGTTGTTGGAGAACCGGCTGTTTGTGAAGGGCGAGAAATGCGAGTTCCACCGCACTCTTTGTCCTTCCTGGGTTCATCATCTCCTCCAACTCCGTCGCCCCTGATCCGGCAAAGGTTGCGGCAGTGAGAGATTGGCCCCAACCAACAAGCCGTAGGAAGCTGCAACAGTCCTTGGCTTTGCAAATTTCTACAGGAGGTTCATTAAGGGCTACAGTCAGGTTGTTAGCCCCCTGACAGCCCTGACCTCCACTAAGGTCCCCTTCACCTGGTCGGATCGGTGAGAAGCCGCGTTTAGGGAGTTGAAACGCCGGTTCTCGTCTGCACCAGTTCTGGTGCAGCCTGATCCTAATCGCCAGTTCACAGTGGAAGTGGATGCCTCTGACTCAGGGATAGGAAGCCGTGCTGTCCAGAGCAGGGAGGTCCAATAAGGTTCTCCACCCTTGTGCCTATTTTTCCCGCAGGTTGACCCCGGCTGAGAGGAATTATGACGTTGGCAATCGGGAACTCCTGGCGGTGAAGGAGGCTCTTGAAGAGTGGAGACACCTGTGGAGGGAGCGACAGTGCCTTCACGGTTTTCACGGACCATTGGAACCTGGAGTACATTCCGGACCGCCAAGCGGCTGAACCCCAGGCAAGCCCGCTGGTTACTGTTCTTCAGGCGCTTTGACTTCCAGATTACATACCGCCCCGGGACCAAGATCCAACGATCGGATGCCCTGTCCCGGGTGCACGAAGAGGAAGCCAAGGCCGAGTTGTCGGACCCAACAGAGACCATCATCCCCGAGTCCACTGTCGTGGCCACCCTCACCTGGGACATGGAGAAGACCATCCGGGAGGCCCTGACACGGAACTCGGACCCGGGGACCGGCCCGAGGAACAAACTGTACGTCCCACCAGAGGCCAGAGCTGTGGTTTTTGACTTCTGTAATGGTTCCAAGCTCTCCTGTCATCCTGGGGTGCACAGAACCATGGCAGTGGTCCAGCTAGCGCTTCTGGTGGGGTCATATGGAGGCCGTACGTCGGGATACGTCCAGGCCTGTACCACCTGTGCCAGGGGCAGGCCGACCACAGAGGACTTCGGGAATCCTCCAGCCCTACCGGTGCCTCACACCCCTGGTCCCACATCGGCCTGGACTTTGTCACGGGCCTCCCGCACGTCCCAGGCCCAACACCACCATCCTCACGATAGTGGACCAGTTCTCCAAGGCGGCCCACTTCGTGGCCCTCCGAAGCTCCTACAGGCTAGGAGACAGCAGACCTCCTGGTTCACCACATCTTGCGTCTGCATGGGATACCAGTGGACATCGTCTCGGATCGTGGTCCTCAGTTCTCCTCCCAGGTTTGGAGGAGCTTCTGCAGGGAACTCGGGGCCACCGTGAGTCTTCGTCGGGTATCACCCTCAGACAAACGGACAGGCAGGAGCGGGCCTAACTCAGGAGCTGGAGCAGGCCCTCCGCTGCGTAACCTCCGCGCAGCCAACGGCCTGGAGCGCCCATCTGGCCTGGATCGAGTACGCCCACAACAGCCAAGTGTCATCTGCCACCGGCCTCTCCCCGTTTGAGGTGTGTTTGGGGTACCAGCCCCCATTGTTTCCGCTTGTGGAGGGAGAGGTCGGTGTGCCCTCGGTCCAGGCCCACCTCAGGAGGTGCCGCCGGGTGTGGCAGATTGCCCGTTCTGCCCTGTTGAAGGCCCGGACGAGGGCCAAGGCCCATGCAGACCACCAGCGTTCCCCGGCCCCTGCATACCAGCCCGGGCAGGAGGTGTGGTTATCGACCAAGGACATCCCGCTGTAAGTGGAGTCACAAAAACTCAAGGACCAGTTTATCGGACCATTTCCCATCCTCAAGGTCCTCAGTCCGGCCGCAGTGAAGCTAAAGCTGCCAGCTTCACTGCGGATCCACCCGGTTTTCCATGTGTCATGTCTCAAACCCCATCACACCTCACCACTCTGCACCCCTGGACCTGCACCGCCTCCTTCCCGGATCATCGACGGGGAGCCGGCATGGACCGTGCGTCGGCTCCTGGACGTCCATCGTAAGGGTCGGGGGTTCCAGTATCTGGTGGACTGGGAGGGGTATGGACCCGAAGAACGCTCCTGGGTGAAGAGGAGCTTCATCCTGGACCCGGCCATCCTGGCCGATTTCTACAATCGTCACCCGGACAAGCCAGGTCGGGCGCCAGGAGGTGCCCGTTGAGGGGGGGGTCCTATTGTGTGGGCCGCTGAAGAGGAGGTACTACTGGCCCACCACCACCAGATGGCGCCCTGCTTGGAGTGCGGGCTTCAAGCACGAGAGGGCGTCCGAACTACTGGAGTGACAGCTGTCACACATCATCAACACCAGCTGTCACTCATCAACTTCATCCTCCATAAAAGCCGGACTGCAACCCCACCTCCCCGCCAAGAAATCAGCTACCATTCAGGTAATCGTTCTCTGCTGTACTTTTCTGAGTGTTTGAACATTGTTCTGTGTGCAGCCGTTTTTCCTGTGGATACAGTCTGAAGCTGGATTGGTGGATTGTGTGAGCGCGACGTCTTTGCCTCTCACTCCTTCCAGGGAAGAGACTGACAGGAGCTGCATGGATGATTCTGTATCTGGAGGTGGAGGTTTTCCCTCCTGGAGGAATCAAACACTGTAAGATTGCTAGGTGTGTATTCACACACCCACCACTAACTGTTTCTGTTTCTGCCAGCAGTACCGGATCTGACTGCTGAAGACAGTGGCCACCTGGGGCGCAGGGCTTGGCGGCTCCGGTGTTCTTCAGATCCGTTGGTGGTGGAAGCTGTGTGGGATCCGGCTCTTCTCTCGCCAGACGTCTTCTATCTTCGAGCCTGCCCACACGTCACCTTGTGTATAATTGACAATCCACAATATTGTTATTGTCTGTATTTCGTTGTGCGATTCACAACATTAAATTGTTACTTTTTGGCTTATCCATTGTCCGTTCATTAACGCCCCCTGTTGTGGTTCCGTGTCACGACACCTTCCCAACAGGGGGGTTTATATGCTGACCCACACGTACGCACTCGTAAAGCGGATCACTCAGACTGTCGTAGACATCTCCAGTCTTTTTTTTTTTTTCATTTTTCTCTCTTTATTTACAAGTTTATTGCTACAGAAGCATTTTGTGAAAGGTAATCGAAATGAGCAGATGTTTTAAAATATAACAGGTGTCCTGAGGAGATGAACGACCCATCGAGATGAGCGCAACAGTTCTCTCTACAGTTACACTTTTTCTTTTTTTATTTTGACAAACAAAACGTTACACAGAAACCTTACAGAGGATAACATACAACATCAAAAACAACATACCCAGTAACAGGTTAATTAAAAAAAAAAAAAAAAAAAAACAGATCAAAACCTGGGAGAATTCTAAAATAACAAAAAAAAAAAACTTTCCAAAGGTATACACATCATGCAGATGTGTCATGCATGTCATGCACATCATGCACCATCAGCCTCATCTGGCTGCATGGAGTCAGAAAAGTAACTCTTTGGCTCTTGAGACAGGAACTGGACATCCCTCTGTGATGTCACCCATGGGTTTCCTGAAACGCAGTCTTGAAACTCAAAGATGGTGGCACCAAATGTCACTAGCAGTAGTAATTTTCAGTTCAATTTATTTCCTTTATATAGTGCCAAATCACAACAGAGTTGCCTCAAGGTGCTTCACACAGTGGTAAGGAAAAACTCCCTCTGAGGAAGAAACCTCAAGCAGACCAGACTCAAAGGGGTGACTCTCTGCTTGGTAGTAACTGTAGTTTTCAAGGATGGAGAAACTATGTGTAGAAATCAAAACAATTGTCTGTGTCTGTGGGGAGTGACTCGCTTTTGGAGGCAGCCTCAACTGGTCAATCAAGGAACTGCAAGATTTCCCACTTGCACATTGGTCTCATTTTTCACCACTGAGAACAAAGCTGATGGAATGGAGTCTGTCTACATGACGGTTGTTACCGTGCCACTGTTAGCAACCAGGTTAACGTGCAACAGGACACAGGAACTGTTGTAAGCATGCAGGGAGATTATTTGACATCTGCCTGCTAATAGGGGCCAAGGGCACAGTAGTTACCTATTTAGTGTGATCAATAAAGACACAAAGCCAATGGCTGCCTGCAGTCAGATGGAGAGGGCAGCACGTCAGCAAGGACATGTAAACACAATTTAATCTACTTTTATTTGTTGTTTCACATTAAAAGACTGATGTATGTGTTTCATATGTGGGATCTAACCACAGCGTTGTATGTGTGTGACGTGCAGGATGTTTGGATGCAAATAGGTGTCCAGGGTCCAGAAAAGCTCTGATTATAGCTGACACGCAGCCCGCTGTTTCACTGAGCCAATTTAATGTGATCAATAAAGGAACAAGAGAAATGAGCTTTACAGTCATCACATTTAGAGCACGGTGTCATCTGCAATATGCCAAATAAAAATCCCATGGCCTTAATTGTTCTTTTATAAAGAGTCGTGTGCTTTTGTGCACGCAGGTGAAGTCCACGTGACACCAAAAGGCAATGATGAAAACAGTTGAGGGCTACGTGCCTGTTTTCATGTCTGCCTTTGAGCGGCAGGCACGTGTGTCTGATGTGTTTGCGGATGTGTGTAGGTGAGTCACTATTAATGGGAATCTGCATGTACATAAGGTGGGAAGATAAATGTGGAGAATGACACGCTTGACTCCTTTTAGGGTTTCTAAAAGGAGAGCATGGTCTGGAAAGGTGTGTGTTTACACTCCATCAGGACAATTTAACACCAGACTTCTTGAGCCGCGAGTCTGCACAGGAACTGTTGCACCTGAAACGTCAAACTCTAGGAAGCAGAAATTGATGAGTGGAGACCTTAAGCTGGCTTTCATTGACTGTGCCCTGTGGGAGCTCTTCAAGGGACCACTTACGTGAAATTAGTATTCACAAGGGATCCTGCACACACCAAGACTGAGCTGACAGACTGTGGAACCACTCATGTACTCCTGTTTCACTGCTTTTCAGTTTATCTTTCAAGTTTAATACTCAACTACGTTGCTGTATTGCTGCAAATATAAGATGACCCCGATTATAAGGCTGATGCTTTCATTTGAAAATAAGAACATTTTACCGGAAGCCTCTCATTTCCTTTCTCAGTCAATTATCAGTAAAAAATAATGTTAAATTCTTTTTTATTTTAAGTCTTTTTGGGCTGACCATCTAACATTACACTATCTTCACACCATAATACTTGGCTGCTTGAGAGTTGTTTGATGTCTTGACTGTGTTTATCTCCACAACCTTAAAGTCTACATTGTAACTTCTCCTTCTTCCTAGCTTTTGTTTACTTGCCATGGTGTGTTATGTGTCGACGCGGGTTGAGGAGCGGACCTGCGTCTGACGGAACCCAGCGCTAAAACAACCAGAAAGCGGTTCCAATAACAAAACAATTTTATTTTTCCCCCTTTTGTGCAATACAAAGTGTACAAATGTAAACTGCGTCAGTCTGGCGGAGTGAAGGACGGCACGCTCTCCAACGCCCAAAAGGATCGAAGCCCGGCGCTTCTGGACCCACGTTCACCGCCAAACACCCCCCAGGTGGACACGACAAACCGACTCTGCGAAGGATAGAAAAGGTGAGGCAAGTCAGCAGCTACAACTAATATCCTTCAAAGGCACACACTATCAGCAACACATTCAGGTCTGAATTTAAGCTTTATGTAAATGAGCAGCTTCTCACAACAGGTGGAGGATAATCAGTCCGCACGCCACGGCAGTGAGAAGCGAGCTGCACAATTCTCATCAATGTTAAAATATACTGCGTAACAAAATACCAAGTTACTGTTAACAATTATTCAGACAATCAATCACCTCTGATGTGTGCTGACAGCATGTGTGCCTCACCCGTCCTCCTTCGCAGGCACGATGTGTCAAACCCAGGCACGGTCCTCAGCGTCTCACAAACAAACATCACAAGGTCGAGTTCCCGGCAATTCTGCTTGAATCACACATGGCTTAAATGCAGAACGCCATCTCATTATCTGCGTCAGCTGAAAGTCTTTAAGGTTGCACGTGAGCACCATCCACAGGTGCTGCACATCATGTTGATGAGGGTGAAGGACTCTTCTGCCAGCACCTTCTCCACAGACAATAAATCAGTTTGCATACCACCTGGAGAGCAAAGAAAAGAAAAGAACACCCAAATGTCCAGCCAAACCCCCCAACACACAACATGGTGTTTCAAAGTGCTTCATCCCAGAGTTTTCTGAAAAAAAAAACAGTGCATGTGTGTTGTATTTCTATGACAACAACAAACTGCTAGCAAGAAGCTTACAATATGTGCAGTGATTAAAAACAACACTCACCAGTAAAAATGAGTCAATCAATCAATCAATCAACATTTATTTGTATAGCCCTTTACAGCAGCCAGACTGTGTCCAAAGTGCTTTGCAGTAAAATCAAAGATCAAGAATTCACAAACGTGTGAAATCCCTGTGGCCTTTCTGTGTGGAGTTTGCGTGTTCTCCCCATGTTTCCGTGAGTTCCCTCTGGGCGCTCTGGCTTCCTCCCACATCCAAAGACATGCAGGTTAGGTTGACTGGAGACTTTAACATTCAGAGGTCCAAGCTTTTCTCTTCTACCTGTAAAGCCCACGGAGAGTCAAATGACCCTGGCTAGCTGACTTGGCTAGCCACATTCATTCCTTTAACTTTAACTAGTAATGACTTCATGACTTTCTTTGCTAATAAAATTTTAACTATTAGAGAAAAAATTACTCATAACCATCCCAAAGACGTATCGTTATCTTTGGCTGCTTTCAGTGATGCCGGTATTTGGTTAGACTCTTTCTCTCCGATTGTTCTGTCTGAGTTATTTTCATTAGTTACTTCATCCAAACCATCAACATGTTTATTAGACCCCATTCCTGCCAGGCTGCTCAAGGAAGCCCTACCATTATTTAATGCTTCGATCTTAAATATGATCAATCTATCTTTATTAGTTGGCTACGTACCACAGGCTTTTAAGGTGGCAGTAATTAAACCATTACTTAAAAAGCCATCACTTGACCCAGCTATCTTAGCTAATTATAGACCAATCTCCAACCTTCATTTTCTCTCAAAAATTCTTGAAAGGGTAGTTGTAAAACAGCTAACTGATCATCTGCAGAGGAATGGTCTATTTGAAGAGTTTCAGTCAGGTTTTAGAATTCATCATAGTACAGAAACAGCATTAGTGAAGGTTACAAATGATCTTCTTATGGCCTCAGACAGTGGACTCATCTCTGTGCTTGTTCTGTTAGACCTCAGTGCTGCTTTTGATACTGTTGACCATAAAATTTTATTACAGAGATTAGAGCATGCCATAGGTATTAAAGGCACTGCGCTGCGGTGGTTTGAATCATATTTATCTAATAGATTACAATTTGTTCATGTAAATGGGGAATCTTCTTCACAGACTAAGGTTAATTATGGAGTTCCACAAGGTTCTGTGCTAGGACCAATTTTATTCACTTTATACATGCTTCCCTTAGGCAGTATTATTAGACGGCATTGCTTAAATTTTCATTGTTACGCAGATGATACCCAGCTTTATCTATCCATGAAGCCAGAGGACACACACCAATTAGCTAAACTGCAGGATTGTCTTACAGACATAAAGACATGGATGACCTCTAATTTCCTGCTTTTAAACTCAGATAAAACTGAAGTTATTGTACTTGGCCCCACAAATCTTAGAAACATGGTGTCTAACCAGATCCTTACTCTGGATGGCATTACCCTGACCTCTAGTAATACTGTGAGAAATCTTGGAGTCATTTTTGATCAGGATATGTCATTCAATGCGCATATTAAACAAATATGTAGGACTGCTTTTTTGCATTCACGCAATATCTCTAAAATTAGAAAGGTCTTGTCTCAGAGTGATGCTGAAAAACTAATTCATGCATTTATTTCCTCTAGGCTGGACTATTGTAATTCATTATTATCAGGTTGTCCTAAAAGCTCCCTGAAAAGCCTTCAGTTAATTCAAAATGCTGCAGCTAGAGTACTAACGGGGACTAGAAGGAGAGAGTATATCTCACCCATATTGGCCTCTCTTCATTGGCTTCCTGTTAATTCTAGAATAGAATTTAAAATTCTTCTTCTTACTTATAAGGTTTTGAATAATCAGGTCCCATCTTATCTTAGGGACCTCATAGTACCATATCACCCCAATAGAGCGCTTCGCTCTCAGACTGCAGGCTTACTTGTAGTTCCTAGGGTTTGTAAGAGTAGAATGGGAGGCAGAGCCTTCAGCTTTCAGGCTCCTCTCCTGTGGAACCAGCTCCCAATTCAGATCAGGGAGACAGTGTTGTGAAGGTGTCGTAGCATGGACCCACAACAGGGGGCGCAAATGAACGGACAATGACTAAACCAAAAGGTAACAATTTAATGTTGTGACGCTGCACAATGAAAAGACACAGAAAATATACACAGTCAATTAGCACCAGGTGACGTGTGGCAGGCTCGAAGATAGGAGACCCCCCCCCGACGAGAGAGAAGCCGTACTCCACACGGCTTCCACCACCAACGGTCTGAAGAACACCGGAGCCGCCAAGTCCCGAGTCCCCAGGTGGCCTCTGTTCCCGGCTGTCGACCCTGGTACTGCTGGCAGAAAGCAAAAACAGGATGTGTGAGTGTGAGTCCGCACACTCAGTAATACACAGTCCAACACTGATGGGAGGGAGCACCTCCACCTCCACCTCCAATCATACACTCAAGCAGCTCCTGTCAGTCACTTATCTGGAGGGAGTGGGAGGCGAAGACGTCGCGGTTCCCACAACACGCCACTCCGACAAGAACTGTCCCACAGGAATAAACGGCTGCAAACAGAGATCAAAACGTGGATTAATCCAAATACTGCAGAGAAGGATTACCTCAGGAATGGTAGTGGATTTCTCGGCGAGGAGGTGGAGTTGCAGTCCGGCTTTTATGGTGGTGATGATGATGAACGAATGACAGCTGGGGCAGGGGATGAATGACAGCTGTCACTTCTTCTAGGTCTGGCGCCCTCTCGTGCTTGGAGCCCGCACTCCAAGCAGGGCGCCCTCTGGTGGTGGTGGGCCAGCAGTACCTCCTCTTCAGCGGCCCACACAACAGACAGACACCCTCTCTACTTTTAAGATTAGGCTTAAAACTTTCCTTTTTGCTAAAGCTTATAGTTAGGGCTGGATCAGGTGACCCTGAACTATCCCTTAGTTATGCTGCTATAGACTTAGACTGCTGGGGGGTTCCCATGATGCACTGAGTGTTTCTTTCTCTTTTTGCTCTGTATGCACCACTCTGCATTTAATCATTAGTGACTGATCTCTGCTTCCCTCCACAGAATGTCTTTTTCCTGGTTCTCTCCCTCAGCCCCAACCAGTCCCAGCAGAAGACTGCCCCTCCCTGAGCCTGGTTCTGCTGGAGGTTTCTTCCTGTTAAAAGGGAGTTTTTCCTTCCCACTGTCGCCAAGTGCTTGCTCACAGGGGTCGTTTTGATCGTTGGGGTTTTTACGTAATTATTGTATGGCCTTGCCTTACAATATAAAGCGCCTTGGGGCAACTGTTTGTTGTGATTTGGCGCTATATAAATAAAATTGATTGGTTGATTGATTCTTGTGTTTGCATAAGAGAGTCAAATGACCAAATGACCCTGGATAGCTGACTTGACTAGCCACATTCTTGTGTTTGCATATTTGCTGTCTGTGTGTTCTGAGACGTCCTTGTTTACATAACAGAAGTAGCTCTCCACAGGGGATCTTGGAGTCACTTGCCTGCTTAGCTGAAAGGGCTGTGTATGAAGCAGGAGTTGTGTGCAAAACGTGTAAAATTACAGCTGCCTAGTACACCTATTGCTACAACTATTTGTGCACCACAGCGGCTGAAAGATCTGTCGTTCTGGATGTCCCAGCTGGACAACATGTACTGTGTTTGGATAGACATGGACTAACAACTGTCCACTGTGACGCATGTGTGTCTGCTTGCTGTCATCATGTGGACATAATGACATAACAGTGACTGTAACCTGTACCTATTGTATTTATTTTTGTTTTCTGGTGTGCTTTTTGGTACATTTTGGTACATTTCAATAAAATCCAGAAAACAAAGTTTTCTTTTGGTGTGTTTTTTGGTACATTTCAATACAATTCAGAAAACAAAATTTCATCTCTCCCCCAGGGTAAAGTTATTTATCCACCTAAGCACAAATCAGCAGCCCTTTCAGCTAAGCAGGCACACAGACAGCAAATATGCAAACACAAGAATGTGGCTAGCCAAGTCAGCCCCTCCCCTGAGGTGTTCTGAGACTTCCTTGTTTACATAACAGAAGTAGCTCTCCAAGGGGATCTTGGAGTCATTTGACTATCCGTGGACTTTAGAGGTAGATTGTTCATTTGACCAGACCTTGGCCTTCTCTGTGTTAAACTGTCCATAGGTGTGTGTGCGGGTGTGTGTGCGGGAATGTGTTTGTTTGGCGTTCTGTCCAGGGTGTACCCTGCCTCACACTCTATGATTGCCGGGTTAGGCTCCAGCCCCCCATGACCCTTAACTGGACTAAGCAGTTGAAGGTGAGTGAGTGAGTGGGCCATTTAGGTTTGATGTGAAATGTGTGGATTGATTGATAACAATTGTGTTTTCATATATTTTGGCTAAAAGCCAAAATATATGAAAACACTGTATATATACTGTAGGGAGTTGAACCCTGTTTCACTAATGTGAAAGTACCACTACCAGTGCCTTTTGCTTTTTTGGTGATTGGGGAAAAGCAAAAACAGTAATGCAACAGCATGATTTTTAAAAGTGAAGGCAAAGTCTGCTTAGAGTTATTTTGAGGTGAAGTAAAGGATATGTGTGGTGGAATATGAATGTATACAAAATGCATAAATGAAAGATCTGCAGACAGTTATAAGGTCAAGTGGGACAGGGAAGTGTTGGCTTTTTTAATACTGGAAAGACACTGGACTCATCAATAGGATTTGGTACTAACGGACTGATGCAGACGGTGGCAGCATTGCAATAAGGATTCCGGTGTCGCCGATTGAACGGTCCCCTCTAAAAATCGGTCCACCGTGCCTTCACTGCGCATGCGTCATTTCGGAGCGTCACCAGTGACTTACTGATTATCACCTGGTTTCTGCTTCAAACTGCACTCCAGTCATCATCTGTCTCAGTGACAGATATCTGAAGCTTTTGTGGAACAATCATTTCCACATAAATCAGCATTATTTCATCATAAAAGACGGAGAAGCGATCAGAGCGCCACAGCAGCACGTCTGAGTCTGACATGCCGCCTACGACATTTGGCTGTAATGACTCGTCAATTATCGCCTCGTTTCTGCTTACAACTGACTTTAGAAAGATTTTAAGAGGTTTTACTTTGTCATCTGATGGTTAATAATCACATTATTCCCTTTGATCGCTTTGGGTGCAGCGAGCCAGACTCAGAGAGCCAGACTCTGTTGGACGCCTGCAAGAGAAGACTGGTTATTAATACCAGTATAAAGGGAATTACAGTTATCAATTATGATCAGCCTTCTGTCTGATTGATGAGAATATGTCAATAAAAAAAAACTAAAGAAACTGCTCACAGGTTGTGGCTGTTGCATCCATTAAAACAGAAGTACATGAGTTTATAACTGAGTTTTGAGTCTGAAACAACGCTCTGGGACGATGACAACTGCTGGAAATAATAAGAGACAGATAGAGAATTTTCCTCCTTCACAGCAAAAGCTTGAAATAGAGCAGTCATGGAGCATGACCGGAGTGTGAGGCGGGGTACGCCCTGGTGCTGGTAGTCCGTTAGAAAGTCCCTCAGAATCCCCACAGACACCTGCAGTGTGTCCTTTTCCCACCTTCTTCCCGCCTGTCGGCAGCGTTGCCTGAGGACGCAGGTCGTGGCATTTAAACAGGGGACGGATAATGATTTAGTGAATTTGCAGTGAAAAGGGGCAAGTCCAGAAGAGAGGATGTGGATCTCTGCAGACGGATCTCTGCAGACTGTGTGCCATGCAGGGCAACAAGGGTGTGGCTTGTCACTTCATGCAGTCACCTCAGCAGGTGATGTCATTGATGAGCAACAGAGTAGGTGTAATGCTGCATACAGATTTTGGCAGTGAGCAGCAGACACCAATATGGATGTTCTAACGTACAAATTCTACCACTTCTGCATAAGAGGTTGAGCGGCAGCTGTTGGCACCAACTGGACGCTGCTGATGTTTAAAGATGGTTAACCACTGTCATGCATTGATACATTTTTATCAAATAAACAGGAATGATGTGGGACATTACTCAGAAATCAGTCAATGTGGAAAAATACAGAAACGCTGTTTCATCTGTCAAAAAAAGTAATTGTAGAAAAATTTCAATCGTTTTTGTCAGTTATTTCACAAAGTGAAAAAAAAAATTCCAGACATTTTATATATATATATATATATATATATATATATATATATATATATATATATACATACATACATACAAGGGCTGTCAATAAAGTATAGGTCCTTTTTATTTTTTTCAAAAACTATATGGATTTCATTCATATGTTTTTACGTCAGACATGCTTGAACCCTCGTGTGCATGCGTGAGTTTTTCCACGCCTGTCGATGATGTCATTCGCCTGTGAGCACTCCTTGTGGGAGGAGTCATCCAGCCCCTCGTCGGAATTCCTTTGTCTGAGAAGTTGCTGAGAGACTGGCGCTTTGTTTGATCAAAATTTTTTCTAAAGCTGTGAGGCACATCGAAGTGGACACGGTTCGAAAAATTAAGCTGGTTTTCGGTGAAAATTTTAACGGCTGATGAGAGATTTTGAGGTGATACTGTCGCTTTAAGGACTTCCCACAGAGCGGGACGTCGCGCAGCACTCCCAGGCACCGTCGTCAGCCTGTTTCAAGCTGAAAACCTCCACATTTCAGGCTCTATTGATCCAGGACGTCGTGAGAGAACAGAGAAGTCTCAGAAGAAGTCGGTTTCAGCATTTTATCCGGATATGCCACTGTTAAAGGAGATTTTTTTAATGAAAGACGTGCGGATGGGTCCGCGTGTCGGGACGCAGCTGGCGCGGTGAAACACACAGGAAAAACACCTCCGTGTTGATAACCATTTGTAAAATCCAGGCGGCTTTTGATGGCTTTCAGTGGAGTGAGTATATGAGAAATTGTTTAACAGCTGGACATGTTCCAACTTGTCCTTAAGGCTTCCAACGGAGGTGTTTTTCCTGTGGTGGAGCGTTGCAGCGGCTGCGAGCCGACGCTGCGATCCGCCCGCACGTCTTTCATTAAAAAAAATCTCCTTTAACAGTGGAATATCCGGATAAAATGCTGAAACCAACTTCTTCTGAAACTTCTCTGTTCTCTCACGACGTCCTGGATCAATAGAGCCTGAAATGTGGAGGTTTTCAGCTTGAAACAGGCTGACGGTGGCGCCTGGGAGCGCTGTGCTCACAGGCGAATGATGTCACCGACAGGCGTGGAAAAACTCACGCATGCGCACGAGGGTTCAAGCATGTCTGACGTAAAAACATATTAATGAAATCCATATAGTTTTTGAAAAAAATAAAAAGGACCTATACTTTATTGACAGACCTCGTATATATATATACACACACACACACAAACATTTCCAGCATTTTTTATTTTGATCATAATGACATACAATTAAATAAAATAGGAAAAACACGTCAAAATCTCAATATTAGAATATTATTTCACTTACTATTTATGCAGTACATATACACCACAAACTCTCAGTCTGGTTCAGTCCACACCACAACAATCATGGGGATTGTTGTGTACAACTTGACAGTTGTCGAGGGGACACTCACTGACACCATCCACAAGAAGAGTAAACTACAAAAGCTCATTGCTGAAAGGGCTGGCTCTTCAGAGTGCTGGATCAAAACTTCAGTGAGAAGGGACATGTGTGGTAGGAAAAGATGGACAAGCAACAGGGATGACCGCAGCTTTGAGAAGATTGTCATGCAAAGGAGTCAGTGCATTGAGATCTAATACATACAGATGTGTCCAGGAAAATTGGCTACAAGTGTCATATTCTTATTTTCAAACCACTGCTGAACAAGAGACTGTCAGAATTACCAGGGCTATGGAGAAAAAGTCCAAAGACCCTTTTTCAGAAGAAAGTAAAATTTGCATTTCATTTGGAAATCAAGGTCCCAGAGTCTGGAGAAAGTGCAGAGAGGCACAGAATTCAAGTTGCTTGTCTGCTGTGCTGGTGTTGATCCATTCTGTTTCACCAAGTCCACATTCAACACAGTCACCTACCAGAGAACGTTTTGCCTTTATCAGCTAACAAACTTTATGGAGATGCTGATTTCCTTTTCCAGCAGGTCATGGCACCTGCACACAGTGCTGAAACTACTAGTAACTGGTTTGCTGACGACGGTATTACTGTACTTGGCTGGTCCCATAGACAACATCCCATAGATTCTCTATGGCAGTGATTCTCAACCGGGGTGCCGCGGCACCCTAGGGTGCCGTGATCGATTGTCAGGGGTGCCGTGGGTATTTTTCATATTCGCGATTATTTTTCATATTCGCGATTACCGTGAATTATTTATTTTATCCACAAAGCATAAAACGACTCAGAATCTGACGTCATTGTGCTGCAGCCTCGCTCTCGTCTTAAAGCGGGACAATAACAAGGAGGCTGACGGCCAATTAAAACAGTGCCGTCTCCTTCAAAAGCCATCTAAAATGCGGAGCTGTCGGTGTGTGTGTCTGTGCCTGTGTGTGCGTGCGCGCGGAGGTAACAGGCTGCAGACTGCGAGGGAGGGGGTGGGTGAGGGAGATTCCTGAATGCAATCGCGACACGTTCAGTGCGCAGCGAGCGCGGAGCAGAGAGAGGATTTTAACCCGAGTGAACATGTTAACAAAATGAAAACATGAAGCTGCCTTTACTTCTTGTCTCTGAACTTTCTCTAAAGGTGTGATTCTGCCGTTACCGTCCTGTTCACACCATGTGCGCGTCGTATGCTGAATTTATGAGATCATGAGATGAAATAAATGGTCAAATATCTTTAAAAACATATTTAAAAAAATGAGAATATATGAATGAACTGAGCCACAAAAAAAAAAACCGTTCAGACGCACAGATCACAAAAAGCAGGTGAGAACTCTGAACTTTAACAGCTGTTACTTTCCAAAGGTATTTATTTGTTCAATCTTGAGCTTAATGTAGTGTTTAAGCACAAAACGTGACTGATGAGGAGAAACAGTTTCAGAAATGCAACAGAAACAACCACAATTCAGAAAAAGTTGGGACTGTATGTAAAATGAAGATAAAAATAAAAATGTTGCACCATTCCCAGTTTCACAGAAGCCAAACGTTCTTCCAGAGTTGTGTAATTATACTACAATAGTAGAATATAATGAAGGGGAAAAAAAGAAAAAAAAATAGACAATATATTCGTCAATCGCAATTATTTGTCTGACAATTAATTGTCTCCAGAAATTCCTAATCGTGACAGCCCTACTTGAGATCAGAGCGCAAAATGCTTGAGGATGCGGTGTTTTCTGTATCGATTTTCTATTAATAATAATAATAATAATGATATTTTGGTTTTGCGCAAAACCAGAGGTAATAGCATTATAATATTATTTTGGTTGGTGGTGTGCCGCAGGATTTTGTAAATATAAAAAGGGTGCCGTGGCTCAAAAAAGGTTGAAAATCACTGCTCTATGGGGTATCAAAAGGAAAATGAGAAACACCAGACCAACAATCCAGAGGAGTGAAGGCCACAATCAAAAGCCACGTGGACTTCCAGAACCCCTCAGCAGTGCCACAGTCTGATCGCCTCCACACCACACTGCACTGATGCAGGAATTCATGCAAACTGACCCTCAAACAAGTATCGAGTGCATAAATGAACATACTTTTTAGAGGTTCCACATTTCTGTATTATAATTTTTGTTCCTCATGAAATATTCATACCATCGAACTCATAAACGTTCATTATTTGTATAATGTGCAACATCCACTGCCACTTAAATATCCACAGTTTTGTACATACAAGGTCTATTAGAAAAGTATCCGACCTTATTATTTTTTTAAAAAACCATATGGATTTGAATCACGTGTGATTGCGTCAGACAAGCTTGAACCCTCGTGCGCATGCGTGAGTTTTTTCATGCCTGTCGGTTGCGTCATTGCCTGTGAGCAGGCTTTGTGTGAGCACTGGTCCACCCCTCTCGGCGGATTTTTATTGTGAATAAATGTCTGAACGATTTGCAGCTTTGCTGCATCAATTTTTTTCCAGAAACTGTGAGAGACCTCCAGGTGGACACCGTTCGAAAAATTAATATGGCTTTCAGGGACAATTTTATGGGGATTAAACAGATTAAGGCGTGTTACTGCCGCTTTAAGGACGGAAAACAACTGCTGAGAGCGCGGCACGCTCCCAGCCCCCATCAACAGGCTGACACCCCACTGGAACAACCAGATCATTTCCAACGTGAAGGCTTTGTTGATCCGAGACCTCGTCTGACTTTCACAAAAAGGCAGAGATGTGGACATCAGCACTTTTTCCGGCACATTCCACCGTTACAGGAGTTTTTTCATGGAAAGAAAAGCGGAGGGACGCGCCACTGAGCCGTTCATTACGCGGGACAAAACCACCTCGGTGTTGGTCTCACAGGACGGCTTTCAGGTGAATTTCAGACGGATTCCGGTTGCTTTCCAGTCATGTGCAGCCGCTCGGCATAAAGAAACGCTGTGATGAAGCCTCACAGGACATGTTCTGGCATGTCCAGCTCATGCACAATCACAATCGGATATTCACACGACTGTCTGTCTGTACTCAGCATAAGTTCAGTCCTGTTACTGCCAGAGGCTTCCAATTCATAGGGATCATTCTTGGGATACAGACCTTGGACAAGTTCAAAGATGGCTAACATTGACCTATTTTAAGAGGTTAAATCATCACATTCTGTTTCATTCTGTTGTGTTTTGTTTTTGAGTGGCAGCTGCACCGTGACATCAGTGGCTAGTCTCTCCAAAATCCCTTCGTTTTGTGTGTTTATATACATATTTCTCATATATTATGTAAAAGCTAGTGAGAAATAAACACTTCTAAAACTGAAAACGGTCTTTATGTTAACTGATAACACCTCCGGAGTGATTTACAAGACATTTTGCAGACATTAGCGTGCATGCTAACTTACGCTAACTCAAAGCTAACTTCCTATGGAGTTAAATTTGTCTCATTAATAGCTGTAACTGCACAGAGAGTGATCTACAAATATTACTTAATTTGTACAACTTCCGCTCTTAAAACATAAATATTGTTTTTGATTGATTGATTGATAGACAGGCTTTATTGAACATGTACAAATTGTATGAAGACAATGGGATTTTACTAATTAATTAAACAACTGCAAATTATAATGAACACACTGCTCATACAGCCGAGGGTATTTTAACACTGTGTTACATTTTATATATGCATTCTCTTTTGTTGCTACTATGTACTTATAATTTTTTCTCCTTTGTTTGCGGTTTGCACACACCTTTTTCATTCTGTTCTTTTATGTTTATTTTATTTTATTCCGCAGACCTTTTAAATCAATCAATCAATCAATCAATTTTTTTATATAGCGCCAAATCACAACAAACAGTTGCCCCAAGGTGCTTTATATTGTAAGGCAAGGCCATACAATAATTATGTAAAACCCCAACGGTCAAAACGACCCCCTGTGAGCAAGCACTTGGCTACAGTGGGAAGGAAAAACTCCCTTTTAACAGGAAGAAACCTCCAGCAGAACCAGGCTCAGGGAGGGGCAGTCTTCTGCTGGGACTGGTTGGGGCTGAGGGAGAGAACCAGGAAAAAGACATGCTGTGGAGGGGAGCAGATATCGATCACTAATGATTAAATGCAGAGTGGTGCATACAGAGCAAAAAGAGAAAGAAACAGTGCATCATGGGAACCCCCCAGCAGTCTACGTCTATAGCAGCATAACTAAGGGATGGTTCAGGGTCACCTGATCCAGCCCTAACTATAAGCTTTAGCAAAAAGGAAAGTTTTAAGCCTAATCTTAAAAGTAGAGAGGGTGTCTGTCTCCCTGATCTGAATTGGGAGCTGGTTCCACAGGAGAGGAGCCTGAAAGCTGAAGGCTCTGCCTCCCATTCTACTCTTACAAACCCTAGGAACTACAAGTAAGCCTGCAGTCTGAGAGCGAAGCGCTCTATTGGGGTGATATGGTACTACGAGGTCCCTAAGATAAGATGGGACCTGATTACTCAAAACCTTATAAGTAAGAAGAAGAATTTTAAATTCTATTCTAGAATTAACAGGAAGCCAATGAAGAGAGGCCAATATGGGTGAGATATGCTCTCTCCTTCTAGTCCCCGTCAGTACTCTAGCTGCAGCATTTTGAATTAACTGAAGGCTTTTTAGGGAACTTTTAGGACAACCTGATAATAATGAATTACAATAGTCCAGCCTAGAGGAAATAAATGCATGAATTAGTTTTTCAGCATCACTCTGAGACAAGACCTTTCTGATTTTAGAGATATTGCGTAAATGCAAAAAGCAGTCCTACATATTTGTTTAATATGCGCTTTGAATGACATATCCTGATCAAAAATGACTCCAAGATTTCTCACAGTATTACTAGAGGTCAGGGTAATGCCATCCAGAGTAAGGATCTGGTTAGACACCATGTTTCTAAGATTTGTGGGGCCAAGTACAATAACTTCAGTTTTATCTGAGTTTAAAAGCAGGAAATTAGAGGTCATCCATGTCTTTATATCTGTAAGACAATCCTGCAGTTTAGCTAATTGGTGTGTGTCCTCTGGCATCATGGAAAAATAAAGCTGGGTATCATCTGCATAACAATGAAAATTTAAGCAATACCGTCTAATAATACTGCCTAAGGGAAGCATGTATAAAGTGAATAAAATTGGTCCTAGCACAGAACCTTGTGGAACTCCATAATTAACTTTAGTCTATGAAGAAGATTCCCCATTTACATGAACAAATTGTAATCTATTAGACAAATATGATTCAAACCACCGCAGCGCAGTGCCTTTAATACCTATGGCATGCTCTAATCTCTGTAATAAAATTTTATGGTCAACAGTATCAAAAGCAGCACTGAGGTCTAACAGAACAAGCACAGAGATGAGTCCACTGTCCGAGGCCATAAGAAGATCATTTGTAACCTTCACTAATGCTGTTTCTGTACTATGATGAATTCTAAAACCTGACTGAAACTCTTCAAATAGACCATTCCTCTGCAGATGATCAGTTAGCTGTTTTACAACTACCCTTTCAAGAATTTTTGAGAGAAAAGGAAGGTTGGAGATTGGCCTATAATTAGCTAAGATAGCTGGGTCAAGTGATGGCTTGTTAAGTAATGGTTTAATTACTGCCACCTTAAAAGCCTGTGGTACATAGCCAACTAACAAAGATAGATTGATCATATTTAAGATCGAAGCATTAAATAATGGTAGGGCTTCCTTGAGCAGCCTGGTAGGAATGGGGTCTAATAAACATGTTGATGGTTTGGATGAAGTAACTAATGAAAATAACTCAGACAGAACAATTGGAGAGAAAGAGTCTAACCAAATACCGGCATCACTGAAAGCAGCCAAAGATAACGATACGTCTTTGGGATGGTTATGAGTAATTTTTTCTCTAATAGTTAAAATTTTGTTAGCAAAGAAAGTCATGAAGTCATTACTAGTTAAAGTTAATGGAATACTCAGCTCAATAGAGCTCTGACTCTTTGTCAGCCTGGCTACAGTGCTGAAAAGAAACCTGGGGTTGTTCTTATTTTCTTCAATTAGTGATGAGTAGAAAGATGTCCTAGCTTTACGGAGGGCTTTTTTTATAGAGCAACAGACTCTTTTTCCAGGCTAAGTGAAGATCTTCTAAATTAGTGAGACGCCATTTCCTCTCCAACTTACGGGTTATCTGCTTTAAGCTACGAGTTTGTGAGTTATACCACGGAGTCAGACACTTCTGATTTAAAGTTCTCTTTTTCAGAGGAGCTACAGCATCCAAAGTTGTCTTCAATGAGGATGTAAAACTATTGACGAGATACTCTATCTCCCTTACAGAGTTTAGGTAGCTACTCTGCACTGTGTTGGTATATGGCATTAGAGAACATAAGAAGGAATCATATCCTTAAACCTAGTTACAGCGCTTTCTGAAAGACTTCTAGTGTAATGAAACTTATTCCCCACTGCTGGGTAGTCCATCAGAGTAAATGTAAATGTTATTAAGAAATGATCAGACAGAAGGGAGTTTTCAGGGAATACTGTTAAGTCTTCTATTTCCATACCATAAGTCAGAACAAGATCTAAGATATGATTAAAGTGGTGGGTGGACTCATTTACTTTTTGAGCAAAGCCAATAGAGTCTAATAATAGATTAAATGCAGTGTTGAGGCTGTCATTCTCAGCATCTGTGTGGATGTTAAAATCGCCCACTATAATTATCTTATCTGAGCTAAGCACTAAGTCAGACAAAAGGTCTCAAAATTCACAGAGAAACTCACAGTAACGACCAGGTGGACGATAGATAATAACAAATAAAACTGTTTTTTGGGACTTTCAATTTGGATGGACAAGACTAAGAGACAAGCTTTCAAATGAATTAAAGCTCTGTCTGGGTTTTTGATTAATTAATAAGCTGGAATGGAAGATTGCTGCTAATCCTCCGCCCCGGCCCGTGCTACGAGCATTCTGACAGTTAGTGTGACTCGGGGGTGTTGACTCATTTAAACTAACATATTCATCCTGCCGTAACCAGGTTTCTGTAAGGCAGAATAAATCAATATGTTGATCAATTATTATATCATTTACTAACAGGGACTTAGAAGAGAGAGACCTAATGTTTAACAGACCACATTTAACTGTTTTAGTCTGTGGTGCAGTTGAAGGTGCTATATTATTTTTTCTTTTTGAATTTTTATGCTTAAATAGATTTTTGCTGGTTATTGGTAGTCTGGGAGCAGGCACCGTCTCTACGGGGATGGGGTAATGAGGGGATGGCAGGGGGAGAGAAGCTGCAGAGAGGTGTGTAAGACTACAACTCTGCTTCCTGGTCCCAACCCTGGATAGTCACGGTTTGGAGGATTTAAGAAAATTGGCCAGATTTCTAGAAATGAGAGCTGCTCCATCCAAAGTGGGATGGATGCCGTCTCTCCTAACAAGACCAGGTTTTCCCCAGAAGCTTTGCAATTATCTATGAAGCCCACCTCATTTTTTGGACACCACTCAGACAGCCAGCAATTCAAGGAGAACATGCGGCTAAACATGTCACTCCCGGTCCGATTGGGGAGGGGCCCAGAGAAAACTACAGAGTCCGACATTGTTTTTGCAAAGTTACACACCGATTTATTGTTAATTTTAGTGACCTCCGATTGGCGTAACCGGGTGTCATTACTGCCGACGTGAATTACAATCTTACCAAATTTACGCTTAGCCTTAGCCAGCAGTTTCAAATTTCCTTCAATGTCGCCTGCTCTGGCCCCCGGAAGACAATTGACTATGGTTGCTGGTGTCGCTAACTTCACATTTCTCAAAACAGAGTCGCCAATAACCAGAGTTTGATCCTCGGCGGGTGTGTCGTCGAGTGGGGAAAAACGGTTAGAGATGTGAACGGGTTGGCGGTGTACACGGGGCTTCTGTTTAGGGCTACGCTTCCTCCTCACAGTCACCCAGTCGGCCTGCTTTCCTGGCTGCTCGGGATCTGCCAGGGGGGAACTAACGGCGGCTAAGCTACCTTGGTCCGCACCGACTACAGGGGCCTGGCTAGCTGTAGAATTTTCCACGGTGCGGAGCCGAGTCTCCAATTCGCCCAGCCTGGCCGCCAAAGCTACGAATAAGCTACACTTATTACAAGTACCATTACTGCTAAAGGAGGCCGAGGAATAACTAAACATTTCACACCCAGAGCAGAAAAGTGCGGGAGAGACAGGAGAAGCCGCCATGCTAAATCGGCTAAGAGCTAGTAGCTACGCTAAGCTAGCGGATTCCTAAAAACACGCAAAGTGAATAATGTGTAAATAATTTAGAGGTGATTCAGCAGAAGGAGTGCTTTAGTTAAGGCACGTAAAGATTACACTGGGAAACAAATCGTAATCTAGATAACTAGATCAATCTAACTGCACAGATTAAACAGCTAACAGATACAGAAAAACACCGCTGTGCTCCGGAACAGGAAGTGATACAATACCGCAGTGAGAGCCAACCACCAGTAGAGGCAAGCAGGCAATCTTGTACTTGTACTTGTTACAATGACAATAAAGAATCTGAAACATGTTGGTTTGTATGTAATGAATCTAGAATATATAAAATTGTCACTTTCTGAAATATCTGAGAAAAACACTGAACTTTTTCACAATAATCAAATATTTTAGATGCATTCTTATATCTGTCTTTTCACTCCACCATTTTAAACTGTGAGCACAGACGCTTTAATATGCATTTGCATAAGTGCATCCATGTAGTTTTCCGTGTAGTTTTAGTTTTCTCTGACAGAAGCCCGTTTTGTGTTATGTGTCGGACGCAGTAGGAGAACCGACCAGCGTTTGACATTAGGACCCAGCATAAAGGAAACAGAGCACGGTTCAAAGGATAACAGAATTTAATGACATAACAGTGAGTGCTTAATTAATAACAAATAAGTGCGCGGTCTGGCGAGGTGGAAAAACGGTGCGCTCCCAGCAGCACAAACGGTCCGGAGCCAGAACAGTTCGGACCCAAGGACCCCGCCGACACCCCCCAGGTGGCCGCGACCAACCGAGTCTGTGAAAGAAGAAACTATAATGTGAGTCCACCACTCCACACACAGAGAGACCACTCAAAGGTGTACATAATCAGCAAACACTTCCTGGCTTAATCACCAATCAGCTTCCCACCCTGCAGGCATGGAACACCCAGTTCAATTCTCCACTGCAGTGGAAGCTGATTAAACGACTAACATAACATCTCAATGTAATAAGGTGTGAGGGACACCATAGCTACTGACTGTACTCATGTTAGTCACAAAACCTAAAGTACCACAGGAAGTGTGATGACGAGCGTGAGACCTCACCCCCTCCTCTTTCACAGACCATGGCATCAAACCTGGTACGGTCTCTGCGTCCATAATGATGAGATGGTTCTCCGAACGTCGATCTCACCCGTCTGGTCACAAGGTTGAGTCTCTGGCAAATACACACTGTGTACTCCAGACTTAAATGCAACCATGCCCCAATCCATATAGATGCACCACAGCTGTGAGTCCTGACGAGCTGCACATGACCAGCCTCAGGTGATCAGGGTGAGGTCCTAATAACTCAGCCACACATCAGCCACTCAGTCCTGAACGCATGCCACCTGGAAGGAAAAACAGAAGACAGAAAACAGAAGACAGAAACAAAAGCCAGCCAGGCACCCCAGCCACACAACATTTTGTCCTTTACTTGTTTTTCCTCACTTGTTTGTCAGGTTGTTCTGGACACCAGCCTGACTGAAATCACTGAGGGCCCTTGGGCAAGGTCTTTAATACCCAAGTTGCTCACGGTCTGTAGTGGGCGCCTTGTAGGGCAGCACCCTGACATCGTGGTGGATGTGAGGCATTATTTGTAAAGCGCTTTGAGCGTCTGATGCAGATGGTAAAGTGCTATATAAATGCAGTCCATTTACTATTTATTTACTATACAGTGAGCATATTACAAATGCTGGCATACGCTGACGCATGTCTAATACGTTCTGGGTAAGTTTTGTGTAAGTTAAGAACACACTGAAACACGCTGATATACACTCAACAAAAATATAAACGCAACACTTTTGGTTTTGCTCCCATTTTGTATGAGATGAATTCAAAGATCTAAAACTTTTTCCACATACACAATATCACCATTTCCCTCAAATATTGTTCACAAACCAGTTTCAGAGAATTTGGCAGTACATCCAACCAGCCTCACAACCGCAGACCACGTGTAACCACACCAGCCCAGGACCTCCACATCCAGCATGTTCACCTCCAAGATCGTCTGAGACCAGCCACTCAGACAGCTGCTGAAACAATCAGTTTGCATAACCAAAGAATTTCTGCACAAACTGTCAGAAACTATCTCAGGGAAGCTCATCTGCATGCTCGTCGTCGTCATCGGGGTCTCGACCTGACTCCAGTTCGTCGTCGTAACTGACTTGCTTACATTCGCTGGCGTTAGAGAGGTGTTCTCTTCACGGATGAATCCTGGTTCACACTGTTCAGGGCAGATGGCAGACAGCATGTGTGGCGTCGTGTGGGTGAGCGGTTTTCTGATGTCAATGTTGTGGATCGAGTGGCCCATGGTGGCGGTGGGGTTATGGTATGGGCAGGCATCTGTTATGGACGAAGAACACAGGTGCATTTTATTGATGGCATTTTGAATGCACAGAGATACCGTGACGAGATCCTGAGGCCCATTGTTGTGCCATACATCCAAGAACATCACCTCATGTTGCAGCAGGATAATGCACGGCCCCATGTTGCAAGGATCTGTACACGATTCTTGGAAGCTGAAAATGTCCCAGTTCTTGCATGGCCGGCATTCTCACCGGACATGTCACCCATTGAGCATGTTTGGGATGCTCTGGACCGGCGTATACGACAGCGTGTACCAGTTCCTGCCAATATCCAGCAACTTCGCACAGCCATTGAAGAGGAGTGAACCAACATTCCACAGGCCACAATTGACAACCTGATCAACTCTATGCGAAGGAGATGTGTTGCACTGCATGAGGCAAATGGTGGTCACACCAGATAGTGACTGGTATCCCCCCCAATAAAACAAAACTGCACCTTTCAGAGTGGCCTTTTATTGTGGACAGTCTAAGGCACACCTGTGCACTAATCATGGTGTCTAATCAGCATCTTGATATGGCACACCTGTGAGGTGGGATGGATTATCTCAGCAAAGGTGAAGTGCTCACTATTACAGATTTAGACTGGTTTGTGAACAATATTTGAGGGAAATGGTGATATTGTGTATGTGGAAAAAGTTTTAGATCTTTGAGTTCATCTCATACAAAATGGGAGCAAAACCAAAAGTGTTGCGTTTATATTTTTGTTGAGTGTATATCGTAATACGGTGAGTATGTCAAAACATTTGGGGCATGCACAATATTTTCCACGCATGCCAACGTATGACTCATACGTCTCACACACGTGCTTGTAAGTTACTCACAATTCAAAATATGTCCATCAAAGCTGTCCATTGATTGGCCGACCAACTGAAAACTGCGGTCGTCATGCAAACAGTTCAGACTGTTTCAAATATTAAAATCACTCACACACTGAGCAAATATAAAGTCGGATTCATCATCACAGCCTGAGGAAAACATATCCACATAAAACATCCTGATTTTGGAAAACGATGTCTGAAAATACTTAAGTTCCTTGTCGTGCCTGAAGAAACATAGGGTTTTTAAAGAAGCCCCTCTGTGTTTTGTGTGTTTCTCAGCTTGAACCAGAGAACGCCGGCGCTTTGTGCCACAACAACAAAATTAACTTGTTTTAAAAGTTGAGAGTCACAGCACCTCATTCATTCACATCAGAATTTATCACAGACATCAGCTGATTCTTCACCATTCTGCACACGCCGAAAATAAATCCCATGATCCACCAAGACAAAAATATAATTACATTAAATTAAATTTTTAAAAAATGTTAAATGACTCTGGAGCAGAGAGGCTGCACAACAGCATACGTGTGCTCTATGACATGCTTATCAATATTTAGGTGTTCCGCTTGTCAAACAAAAGTGTTCTGTCGGTGGTGGAGACACAAACTAAAATTATTTTAAAAATCATTGTGATTTTCTGATTTTTTTCTTTTTCTTTTTTTACTGTCTCTCACAGCTGAAGTGTACCTACAATAAAAATTACAAACCTCTCTAACCTTTGTTGGTGGGAAAACTTGCAATATCAACAGTGGATCAAATACTTTTTTGCGTCACACAACAACCGAAACCAACCTTGACCCTTGAACTGCTAGCCTGTCAAACAGTGTTGTCTAAGCACTTTGAACCCCAAACTGAATTCAATTTGAATGTAATATCTCTAAAAGTGAAACAAAATGAAGGAAAAACCGTGTCTTTGAAGCAAATGTTTTCTTGAACGTCTGATGGAAAACATACTCGTCTCCTGTTTATTTGTGGGTTTCTTTGATGTCTCAATTTAGGAAAGTTTCTGCCACTTTTCAAGTTTTTTTGCCTCAATTAGACCTTGGAGCCAAACAAAAATAATGTGTTGTTTGTTCACGATGGGAACAATGTGCAAAGGCTCTGAACATTGGGCTCAGCTGGGTCCGGCTCAGCGCAGCTCATCCGGCTTGTATCTGGGAAACTCACACCACCAACCAGAACAAACACAGGGACTGATGGAACAGGACTGAACCCCAGCTGAGTGAGGTATGGAGATCAGACACTGAGGACGGAAAGGGGGTCGGAGCTCAAAGAGTAGAGGTTTCTACAAAACGGTGGCTTTAATTGTAACAGTGATGTTTGAGAGTCGTGCTGCATGTTTCATCAATGCAGTCCAAAAACACTTTATACATCCATACATCCATTACTCTTCAAATGAGCAATTTGTAATTATTAATCATGGTGACAATATCAAGTCACATTTTAATAGATTGACTTGACGTCAACAAAGTGCAGGGAAAAAGTCTCTCCGTGTCTGTTGTGTTTCTACACAAGCCATGAAGACAGAGTTCCCAAAGTCCACTCTGACAGCACAAGACACGCCGTCAAGCGTTTCCTTCTGAGTAGGGCTGCAACAAACGATTATTTGGATAATCGATGAATCTGATGGGGTTTTGACACGATTAATCGATTAATCAGATTAGCGGGGAATTTTTTTTAAATGTGCCAGGGAAACAATTTTTCTCTCCTTCCATCATTTTATTTAACAACAGAACATTATTTGAAAACTTAAAATACTTGAAAATCAACAAATCGTCAAATGTCCCTTGGCTGTTGAAATATAAAATAATAAAGAATAAAACAGTTTATAATAAAGAACAAAAAATAATCATTTCAAATGGCTTTGCTATATCAGAGTGCTGAGTTGCCATAAAACAACATTGAAACCAGTGGTGTAGTCTACATTTTTGAAGTGGGTAGACTGTGTTTTTTGCCCGTCATCAAGCCCGTGTGTTGCACCCCCGGTTATTAACATTTTTAACACCATAACAACAAATAGATCTATACTTTCCATCTGATCATTTATATTCTATATTTGCCACTATAAATGTGAGAAATGTGGCAGAATGTAAGTAAGTAATTTGCACCAATTGCAAAATACAGTATACAACAGTAAATCTAAAAGAGTGATTAAAAAAATACAAAGATCAAATACATTTATTTTTTGGCATCTGAAAACCTAATTTAACAAAGAAATTTAATCAGGTCATAGACCAGGAATAAACAATGTTTAAATCCAGCCAAAAGTATCATATGCAAGCTACTGTGTATTGTTTAACAACTTTAAGTTACAGTCACTCAAAAAAAAAAAAAGTGACTGTGACTCCTTGTTATTAAGAAAGAAAAGTTCTCTTAACAATAATAAGGAGCAGATTATTGCCTCCCAACTAAGTATATTGCAAGAGTTCACTTTTCCTCCCTCTATTTAGTATCAGACATGAGCCTGTACTGTCAAATTCAGCAACTGCAAGATTCACCCTTCATATAATCCACATGGCCCCACGTTGTCTGTGGACAGTTTAGACGCATAAACAAAAACAAAACAGAACACACCGATCTACATGAGCATGCACCGGCTGCAGAGCCTCACGCCTCCTACCACAATCTCTGTTGACGCTGACAGTCCATCATCAGGTCCAGACAGGGGACTGGAACCTGTAGGCTGTGTGGTCCATAAGGAAACCTACCCAGTATAAACAAGCTCGTATTAGTATACGTTAAGTTCCATTAAAACAGCAGCTAGGCTGAAGGACAGAAGCTCGCTCCCAGAAAATTCACATACAACAATGAAAATATGGGAGATGCTTTACTTTGCAGAAACCTTTTCAACCCATGACAAAAACATTGTAGGCCAAATCAGTGGCACAAAAGTATAGTATGAAGACAACCATGCAACTAATACCGGAGAGTATGCCACTTACCAGTTCCAGTCATTTTAAAACTACACTATCCAACAGCCAACGGGACTCAAGCTCAAGAGACATCTGTAGATTAATGCCAAAACTCTATTATTTTTTAAAAAGCTGTTTCATTTTATATTTTAACAATAAATGAACGGATCATTAAAAATGTCCACGAATCAAAGTCAAAAGACATTTGCACAAGTAGAAGCTCTCCACTTATTGTGCTCAAATTCATATTTTAGAAATGACTGTCCTGATAACAACATTAAAGGCAATTACATATTTTGACAAAATTACAAGTTGAAATGACCATTAAAAATATTCATCAAGAAGTTTATGTCACAGAAATCCAACTTTACAATCACTGCAGTCATTGTTAAATTATTTCCTGTTGCATTTATAATAAACATTAGTATTTATTTACAGTGTCTGTTTTTCTGGCTGAAATGAGATATAAATAATCTACCAGACTTAAAAAATATACAAATTTCCATGTTATTTTGTCTAAAAATAAATGTCCAAGGTTCCTTATGTTAAACAAGAAATTATCTAATCTGAAATAACAGGTGGTTTTAATTTACAGATGAAAGGTTTCTAAAGAACCATTTATTGATTTATTTAGCTATTTTAATTACAAGTGTTCTAAACTTTTTTTTTTTAACAGTAATCAGAAATTCTCAGGTAACAAACAACAACAAAAGGATTTTGTAGCCATTTTCCAAGGATTTTTCTTCAGAAAACTGCTCCATAAATGAGCAGTCCTGTGACACATTTGTTTTATACAGATCAGTGGTTTCTGTACCAATCCGTTTTGTACAGATCAGTGGTTTGTTTCTACACAGATCCATTTTGTAGAGATCAGTGGTTTCTGCCACTAGTCTTCCGTGTTTTGGCCCGACGCATTGTTCCTTTTGGACAATGCAAAGGTACGTCATGGCTCAGAGTGTCGAAAGTTGGATTGGATTGAACTTTGACGCGTCAGCCTGCCGACAAGCGGCAATGCGCGCTCCCGTCAGAAGCATCAATTTTGCTCGGCTTTTGACACGACGCTTCTGACGCATCTAAAAAGCAACGCGTCTCATTGAAAATAATGTTTTTTAGACCGTTTTTTGACCCATCTGACGTATTCAGTGTGAAAGGCCCATTAGCTTAGTGAACAAATAAAAAAACTAGCTGTTGTAGGCTAGCCCACTTACCAGCAATGCAGACAGCGCCAGGTTTATCTCCTCCACTCAGGGTGCAAACTTCATCAATCGGCCCTGAAGCAGCAGGTGGACGTTTTCGAAAAAAAAATCTAAAACCGAGGCTTGTTTTCTTTTCATTTTTTCGGGTAATAATCACCATCAATACTTTCTTCAGCATTCTTCTTGTTTGCGTGCGGCTTTCATGCTGATTAGCTGGTAGCCCCGCCCCATCTATCTATGAGCCAATTAAAACTCTTATCTAGCAGAGTGGGCGGGGGGGGGATGGGGATGGGACACATACGGTGCACTCTGCAGTGATGGACGCCTGATGTCTTTTAAAGGGAGAAAATAAAATTAGAGTTAATAAGCGCTCATTTTATTTACACCGTCACGTTCCCCGGGGCAATTTGAAGTGGGTAGACGGAAATTCACGGCCTTTTTAGGTGAGTAGACGGTGTCTACCTGCGTTCCACGTAGACTACACCACTGATTGAAACATATAAATGTTATAATATATATGGTGAAAAAATAGGTATTTTGTTGCTGCAAATGAGCAATTAGCATAACCAGTTAAGCAGTTAAGCAGCTAAGCTTATGTTCCAGACCCCCGCCTTTTTAAGCATTTTCCTTATTTTGCCTTTCAGCTTCTGGAGGGGCTCTGCCCCCCATACTCCCCACCTTTTGAAGCATTTTTCTTTTTTTTGCTTTTCAGCTGACCCCCCTAATTACAGTCTTCTTAATCTCCTGCCATTTTAAGCATTTCTTTAATGTAGATGTAAATTAATACTCAAAGTTTTCAGCTAGTTGACAGTAGGGCTGTACAATATGGCCAAATTATTGTATCTTAATATTGTTGTATAGCTTGTAAACTATGTGGTCATTTCACATGTGACTCATGTCTCTTTCTCTAAAATTGTATTGTAGCATTATTAGTTATTATTATTACTATTATTATTGTTGCTATTATTATTAATATATAAATAAAAATAAATTTAAAAATATTATAATTTGTAATATATTTGACTCTTTTACGACAACACTTGCTGAGCCATTAATTATTATACAGAAAACAAATGCACAAACATGCTGAAATGCCAGCAGCTTAATGCTAACTTTAACATAGAAAACGCCATAGACATGCTAGCGCTTTAGCATCAGCGTTAGCATAAAATACATCTATCAACTGTTTCAGAAGACCATAACAGGTCAGTTTAACATAAAAAAGGTAAATATTCCTCACAGACATATGCTCTTTAGGGGTTTAGTGGGGAAAAATTAAGATAAAGCAAGATAAATCAAATGAAACCAACGAAACAGCAGCTCGAAGCAATCCTTCATTGGTTCAAGATTCAAAGCAAAGCTCGGTTATATTATATGATTATATGGAAGAAACAAAACATTTGCACTAAAAACAAAGTTATTTAGCAACTAATCGATGAATAAATTAGTTGACAACTATTTTAATAATCAATTTTAATCGATTAACTCGATTAATTGTTTCGGCTCTACTTCTGAGCAGATGTTCAAAGCGCTTTACAGTGATGCCTCACATTCACGATTTCATGCTGCCATGCCATGACACTCAACTGCAGACTTGATAGCAACTTGGGGATTAAAGGCCTTGCTCAAGGACCCTTAGTGATTTTCCCATCTGATGGGGATTTGAACAAGCATACACTTGGTTCCAGTTCCTACACAGTGAAAACGCCTCTGTTCTGGTTACTTGTCATTCAGATGGAACTGATGAGTTATGTTTTCCAATTTTTCCCAGGACAACGAGAGCGTCTCCAAAAATCACAGATGATGGACTTCAGTTTCAGATGTTGTCTTATACAGATGTTTACACTCAACAGTTCATCTCTGTGTCAGCCTGCAAGCTGATCCCACACACACTCTGCCTCCTCTTTTCACGCTGTACTCCAGCCCCGCCCCCAGATGGGCAGGCTGTTCCCCCTCAATATGGATCAGTGAATTATGTGTTTATGATTGAAAGATGTTGCATTTAGACGTTTATCTATGGTGAGTGCACACGTTGTATTAAACGGTGTGTGTGACAGTAAAACTGTGTTCTGTCCGTGTGATAAGCAGAAGGACAGTATGTATCATGTCATACAACACATAAAGTTATTATTTATTGTTATCATTATCTGTATAAGAGGATATGTTATAAGTAGTATTATTATATGTTATTATTAGCATTATATCAATCAATCAATCAACTTTTTTCTTATATAGCGCCAAATCACAACAAACAGTTGCCCCAAGGCGCTCCACATTGCAAGGCAAGGCCATACAATAATTATGAAAAACCCCAACGGTCAAAACGACCCCCTGTGAGCAAGCACTTGGCCACAGTGGGAAGGAAAAACTCCCTTTTAACAGGAAGAAACCTCCAGCAGAACCAGGCTCAGGGAGGGGCAGTCTTCTGCTGAGACTGGTTGGGGCTGAGGGAAAGAACCAGGAAAAAGAGATCGATCACTAATGATTAAATGCAGAGTGATGCATACGGAGCAAAAAGAGAAAGAAACAGTGCATCATGGGAACCCCTCCACAGTCTACGTCTAAAGCAACATAACTAAGGGATGGTTCAGGGTCACCTGATCCAGCCCTAACTATAAGCCTTAGCGAAAAGGAAAGTTTTAAGCCTAATCTTAAAAGTAGAGAGGGTGTCTGTCTCCCTGATCTGAATTGGGAGCTGGTTCCACAGGAGAGGAGCCTGAAAGCTGAAGGCTCTGCCTCCATTCTACTCTTACAAACCCTAGGAACTACAAGTAAGCCTGCAGTCTGAGAGCGAAGCGCTCTAATGGGGTGATATGGTACTACGAGGTCCCTAAGATAAGATGGGACCTGATTATTCAAAACCTTATAAGTAAGAAGAAGAATTTTAAATTCTATTCTAGCATTAACAGGAAGCCAATGAAGGGAGGCCAACACGGGTGAGATATGCTCTCTCTGCTAGTCCCCGTCAGTACTCTAGCTGCAGCATTCTGAACCAACTGAAGGCTTTTTAGGGAACTTTTAGGACAACAATATGAATATGAAGTTATCAAAGTAGCAAATTAGCCATGAGACATACTGCTCCAACACAACTCATCCACTTCTTATTGCCAAATCCAGAAAAGCCTGGATCTTAGTCTTGATCGAGGACAACCACAAACCCAGAGCGCCCCCCCCCCCCCCGAAAACCTTCATCTCTGCAGAATGTTTCAGTGTGTCCTACAGACACGTGGATTCATCCTGAAGCCTCAGCGTGGTTGATCTTGTAGACCCGTGTCCTCTTTGACCTGTTTTTGATGTGTGGTCTGTCCATTACGCCGTGTTGTGGTGTGGTGTGTGGTTGTGTGTGTGTGTGTGTGTGTGTGTGTGTGTGTGTGTGTGTGTGCGCGCACAGTGTCACAGAGAGCAGCTTCCTGCCCGACCCCCTCGCTGACCTTGCCTCCTGGCCTGTCTTCATTGCCATGGTTTCACCTACCTGAGTTTTCAGCCTGTCATTGCTCATGACTGATTCATTGCACACTCCATTACAGTATTTTCTTCTCTTTCACTCACATTTGTCTTCTTTGTCTCTCTGTTTTTCTTTTGCTATGTTCATCGTTTCACTGCATTTTATTGTTTCTTTGTCCCGTGTCATTCTGGATTGTTTATTTTCTTGTTGTTCAGCTCATTCCATCCCGGAGACGTGGAGAATGCTGACATCTCTCGCTCTTTTTGTCTCCTCCTTTCACAGTTTAGACTGATGGCTTTTATGGCTTTCCTTCCTTCCTTCCTTCCTTTCGTGCCTCCTACATGTTGAAGCGTACTTTCCCCATTTGGTTATTGAACTCTGGAGCTTTGAGTAAGATTCCCAGTATTGTCATAATGGCACGGTGGCATCTGGATGTTGAGTGTGATGACAGTTTGAGAGCAGAGCGGTTTAATTCTGTTAGCGGACTTGACATGAGATCATTTTCGTGAACATATGGCGGCAAAGAGCACGTATTTATGTTCAATTACTGCACTCAGCTTTAAAGTGCTGCCTCCCTGGTGTTTAGAGCTCATGGGTCACTTATGTTCAGATCCCACTGCTAAGTGGTTTACAGCAACCAGCATCTATATGGTCCAGACTGGATGTGACCAGACCTCCGGTTCACTGACATGTTGTCCTCTGCAGCACAGAGGATGTACACAGAGGATGTACACAGAGGATGTACACAGAGGATGTACACAGAGGATGTACACAGAGGATGCACAGAGGTGCATGTGTGTGTGCGCGCGTGTGTGTGTGCGTGCGTGTGTGTGTGCGCGTGTTCATGCGTGCATGCGTGCGTGTGTGCGTGCGTGTGTGCGTGCGTTCATGCCTGCGCGTGTGTGTGTGTGTGTGCATGCAGAAAAGTAACAGACCTTTTTATTTTTTGCAAAAACTATATGGATTTGAATCATGTGTGATTGCATCAGCCAAGCTTGAACCTTCATGCGCATGCGTGAGTTTTTTTACGCCTGTCGGTTGCGTCACTCGCCTGTGAGCACGCCTTGTGGGAGGAGTGGTCCAGCCCCCTCGTCGGATTTTCATTGTCAAGAAAATGGCTGATCGACTGCCGCTTTGCCTTATCAAAATTTTTTCAGAAAGTGTGAGAGACAGCCAGGTGGAAACCATTTGGAAAATTCAGATGGCTTTCGGTGAAGATCTTACGGGGATCACACAGATTAAGGACAATTACAACTGGATTAAAGACGGCCCACAGCGGCGGATGGCGTGTTGCGCACCGAGCAGCAATCGACAGGCTCAAATGACCAGATCATTTCCAAGTGAACGCTTTGTTGATCCAGGACGTCGTCTGACTACCAGAGAAATGGCAAGACAGCTGGACATAGCATTTTTCGACACATTCCACTGTTACAGGAGTTTTGTAATGGAAAGAGGAGCGGAGAAATTCGCACGTTGGGACGGAGGCGCAGGGCACAGAACAAAAGCAACGCCGTGATGAAGCCTCACAGGATATGTTGTGGCATGTCCAGCTCGTCCACAATTTCTCGGATAGTCACACGACTGAAAAGCCACCAAAAGCCGTCTGAATTTTCCGAATGGTGCAAGAGCTGGGCATGTTAGGGCTTGTCCTGTGAGACCAACACGGAGGTGCTTTCGTCTTGCGCCATGAGCAGCTCCGTGGCGAATTTCTCCGCTCCTCTTTCCATTACAAAAACTCCTGTAACAGTGGAATGTGCCGAAAAAGTGCTATGTCCAGCTGTCTTTCCATTTCTCTGGTAGTCAGACGACGTCCCGGATCAACAAAGCGTTCACTTTGGAAATTATCTGGTCGTTTGAGCCTGTCGATCACTGCTCGGTGCGCGGCGCGCCATCCGCTGCTGTGGGCCGTCTTTAATCCAGTTGTAATTGTCCTTACTCTGTGTGATCCCCATAAGATCTTCACCGAAAGCCATTTGAATTTTCCAAATGGTTTCCACCTGGCTGTCTCTCACACTTTCTGAAAAAATTTTGATGAAGCAAAGCGGCAGTCGATCAGCCAATTTCCTGACAATGAAAATCGGACGAGGGGGCTGGACCACTCCTTCCACAAGGCGTGCTCACAGGCGAATGACGCAACCGACCGGCATGAAAAAACTCACCCATGCGCACGAAGGTTCAAGCTTTGGCTGATGCAATCACACATGATTCAAATCCATATAGTTTTTGCAAAAAAATAAAAAGGTCCGTTACTTTTCTAACAGACCTCGTATTTTGGGTGAAGGATGAACGGCGTCCAGCCCCTCTCCAGGAGTTGGGTACGGTGGAGTGTCCTTGCCTCAAGTGGAGGAGTTTAAGTATCTCGGGGTCTTGTTCATGAGTGAGGGACGGATGGAGCGTGAGATCGATAGACGGATCGCTGCAGCGTCTGCAGTGATGCGGTCGCTGTGTCGGGCCGTCGTGGTGAAGAGAGAGCTGAGTAGGGGGGCAAAGCTCTCGATTTACCAATCGATCTACATTCCGATCCTCACCTATGGTCATGAGATTTGGCTCATGACCGAAAGAACGAGATCGCGGGTACAAGCGACCGAGATGAGTTTCCTCCGCAGGGTGGCTGGGCGCTTCCTTAGAGATAGGGTGAGGAGCTCGGTCACTCGGGAGGAGCTTGGAGTCGAGCCGCTGCTCCTCCCCGTTGAAAGGAGTCAGTTGAGGTGGCTCGGGCATCTTTTCCGGATGCCCCCTGGACGCCTCGCTGGAGAGGTGTTCCGGGCACGTCCCATTGGGAGGAGGCCCCAGGGAAGACCCAGGACACGCTGGAAGGATTACATCTCTCGGCTGGCTTGGGAACGCCTTGGGGTTCGCCCGGAGGAGCTGGGGGAGGTGTGTGGGGATCGGGAGGTCTGGGCAGCTTTGCTTGAGCTGCTGCCCCCGCGACCCGACTCCGGATAAAGCGGAAGAAAATGGATGTATGGATGGATGGATGGATGAACGGCAGTAAAATGGAACACGAATTGGACTAATAGTTTTGGAGAAGCTACGAATATTATGTAACATTGCTAATTAATATGCAGATGTCACGGACATGAATGAGCGAAGCTCGTCAGCTTCTCACCATGTCATTAGGTCCTTCAGACTTTATTTTTAAGTAAATGCTTCAGCAGAGTTAGCATAGCAAAAGACCCCCCACCTTTTTAAGCATTTTCTTTATTTGACTCTCACATACCTGAAAAAGCTCCTCACCATCTAACCATGTCCTTTAGGTCTTTCAGACTTTTTTCAGTAAAATTGTTCTCGGGAGCATGAGCATGACTAAAACCTATCAGCTTCCCCTTTAAGCATTTTACTTATTTTGCCTTTCAGCTTCTGGAGGGGCTCTGCCCCCCATACTCTCCACCTTTTTAAGCATTTTTCTTTTTTGCTTTTCAGCAGACCCCCCTAATTACAGCTCTCTTAACCCTGCTACTTTAAGCATTTTTTTTATGTAGATGTAAATTAAAAATTCAAAGTCTTCAGCTAGTTGACATGTCATGTAAATGTCACTTATATACATGCTGTCCATATTCTTGAGCCGCTTAGGTGGGTAGGGAGAGTTCCCATGGGATAAAAAGCTTTTCAAACTACCATCCCTGGTTCTCAAGACTAGGCAGCTAATGGCTGTACTCTAGTCTTTTTTTTTAAGATATCTATGTGTACCTTAGTAAACACTAGTAGAGTTCCACCTAACATTTGGAATGTATAATAGAAAGATATACTTTACTGAACTGTCATATCAATATGATATACAATATGACTATGATTTGACACAAAGTGCAGCAACAGTGAAAATTAAACATTCTTAAACAAAACTGTAATAATACCACACTCATTTTGCACTCGTCATAAGGTTAGGATACTGTGCCTCCAAAAGTATTGGAACACTTGGAATTTTTAATTTGTTCATGCCATTTTAAATACAAGAAAAACAAAAAATAAAGAATAAAAATGTGTAAAAATTATCTTCCTCAAACTGAAACTGAAAGCAAATTTCTAAATTTGATAAAACCTGTAAATAATAATCAGTTTTATTGCCAGTTTCTAGACATTTTTTAGACAAGTCGGGGGATGGAAACATGATAAGTAATAAGAATGATAAATGATAAAAATGGTGACAAGGTCAGTTTCAGTTTGTACAGGGGTCAAAAGTTAAAGTTGCGCCATTAATTTTGATCCAGCTGTATTTGTGCTGAATTTGATGCTTGTATCACCATTTGAAGGATTGTTTCAGTATCTGCTGCACTAACAAGCCAACAGAGCATGAACCAGCTGTTGTCCTGTTACCTTAAACATGTGTATATAAGGCAACCCCGAATTAAAGCAGAAATGCTGCTTTTAACATCCTGGAACTAATTTCTGACATAAAATACGGTTGTTTACTTACCAATATAAAGTTTGGTGTCATTAGAAGTCCATAGTTCAAACAACGTGTTCAGTTCAAATCTGAAGCAAACATTTTTCTTCTTCTACTAAGGTGGATTCAAACTTTTTGTGGTACATAGCACAAACTACTAGGAACCGAGCAGTCAATGTGACTCACTGATTTAAAAATGTCTTTCAACCAGACGTGTGGTGCTGTGACATGTCAATCATCTGTGTCCAATCAGATTTCAGGAGAGTCCAGTGCAACACCAGCCGCCGCTCTCGCTCCACCCATGCCACGAACTGTTTGATATTTGAACATTTCCTGTTCCACTGTGACTGATAAATTGGCACTTCCTGTTTGAGTGTGAGCTTGCCACTGAGTTCCGTGAGATTCCATGGGATCTCATCTGTCAAACCAGGAAGTGTTTGACATTTGAAACATTTCCTGTTTTACTGTGGATTTGAAAATTGGCACTTCCTGTTTAGGATGCCCTGTACCATGAGTAAGCTTTGCACCACAGCGCGATGCTTCGCTCATATAATTTGGACCCACACACCTTTCCAGCAGGGGGCAGTAAATCAATCAATCAATCAATCAATTTTATTTATATAGCGCCAAATCACAACAAACAGTTGCCCCAAGGCGCTTTATATTGTAAGGCAAGGCCATACAATAATTACGTAAAAACCCCAACGGTCAAAACGACCCCCTGTGAGCAAGCACTTGGCGACAGTGGGAAGGAAAAAACTCCCTTTTAACAGGAAGAAACCTCCAGCAGAACCAGGCTCAGGGAGGGGCAGTCTTCTGCTGGGACTGGTTGGGGCTGAGGGGAGAGAATCAGGAAAAGACAAGCAGCGGAAGACAGCAGAGATCAATCACCAATGATTAAAAGCAGAGTGGTGCATACAGAGCAAAAAGAGAAAGAAACACTCAGTGCATCATGGGAACCCCCCAGCAGTCTAAGCCTATAGCAGCATAACTAAGGGATGGTTCAGGGTCACCTGATCCAGCCCTAACTATAAGCTTTTCAAAAAGGAAAGTTTTAAGCCTAATCTTAAAAGTAGAGAGGGTGTCTGTCTCCCTGATCCGAATTGGGAGCTGGTTCCACAGGAGAGGAGCCTGAAAGCTGAAGGCTCTGCCTCCCATTCTACTCTTACAAACCCTAGGAACTACAAGTAAGCCTGCAGTCTGAGAGTGAAGCGCTCTATTGGGGTGATATGGTACTATGAGGTCCCTAAGATAAGATGGGACCTGATTATCAATCAGCCAAATCACAACAAACAGTTGCCCCAAGGCGCTCCACATTGCAAGGCAAGGCCATACAATAATTATGAACACAGTCTACGTCTAAAGCAACATAACCAAGGGATGGTCCAGGGTCACCCGATCCAGCCCTAACTATAAGCCTTAGCGAAAAGGAAAGTTTTAAGCCTAATCTTAAAAGTAGAGAGGGTATCTGTCTCCCTGATCTGAATTGGGAGCTGGTTCCACAGGAGAGGAGCCTGAAAGCTGAAGGCTCTGCCTCCCATTCTACTCTTACAAACCCTAGGAACTACAAGTAAGCCCGCAGTCTGAGAGCGAAGCGCTCTAATGGGGTAATATGGTACTACGAGGTCCCTAAAATAAGATGGGACCTGATTATTCAAAACCTTATAAGTAAGAAGAAGAATTTAAATTCTATTCTAGCATTAACAGGAAGCCAATGAAGGGAGGCCACACGGGTGAGATATGATCTCTCCTGCTAGTCCCCGTCAGTACTCTAGCTGCAGCATTCTGAACCAACTGAAGGCTTTTTAGGGAACTTTTAGGACAACCTGATAATATGAATTAGAATAGTCCAGCCTAGAGGAAATAAATGCATGAATTAGTTTTTCAGCATCACTCTGAGACAAGACCTTTCTGATTCTCTGACTCTCTGCAGCTTCTCTCCCCCTGCCATCCCCTCATTACCCCATCCCCGTAGAGACGGTGCCTGCTCCCAGACCACCAATAACTAGCAAAAATCTATTTAAGCATAAAAATTCAAAAAGAAAAAATAATATAGCACTTCAATTGCACACAGACTAAAACAGTTAAATGTGGTCTATTAAACATTAGGTCTCTTTCTTCTAAGTCCCTGTTGATAAATGATATAATAATTGATCAACGTATTGATTTATTCTGCCTAACAGAAACTTGTTACAGCAGGATGAATATGTTAGTGTTAAATGAGTCAACACCCCCGAGTCACACTAACTGTCAGAATGCTCGTAGCACGGGCCGGGGGCGGAGGATTAGCAGCAATCTTCCATTCCAGCTTATTAATTAATCAAAAACCTAGACAGAGCTTTAATTCATTTGAAAGCTTGTCTCTTAGTCTTGTCCATCCAAATTGGAAGTCCCAAAAACCAGTTTTATTTGTTATTATCTATCGTCCACCTGGTCGTTACTGTGAGTTTCTCTGTGAATTTTCAGACCTTTTGTCTGACTTAGTGCTTAGCTCAGATAAGATAATTATAGTGGGCGATTTTAACATCCACACAGATGCTGAGAATGACAGCCTCAACACTGCATTTAATCTATTATTAGACTCTATCGGCTTTGCTCAAAAAGTAAATGAGTCCACCCACCACTTTAATCATATTTTAGATCTTGTTCTGACTTATGGTATGGAATAGAAGACTTAACAGTATTCCCTGAAACTCCCTTCTCTCTGATCATTTTTTAATAACATTTACATTTACCCTGATGGACTACCCAGCAGTGGGGAATAAGTTTCATTACACTAGAAGTCTTTCAGAAAGCGCTGTAACTAGGTTTAAGGATATGATTCCTTCTTTATGTTCTCTAATGTCATATACCAACACAGAGCAGAGTAGCTACCTAAACTCTGTAAGGGAGCTAGAGTATCTCGTCAATAGTTTTACATCCTCATTGAAGACAACTTTGGATGCTGTAGCTCCTCTGAAAAAGAGAGCTTTGAATCAGAAGTGTCTGACTCCGTGGTATAACTCACAAACTCGTAGCTTAAAGCAGATAACCCGTAAGTTGGAGAGGAAATGGCGTCTCACTAATTTAGAAGATCTTCACTTAGCCTGGAAAAAAGAGTTTGTTGCTCTATAAGAAAGCCCTCCGTGAAGCTAGGACATCTTTCTACTCATCACTAATTGAAGAAAATAAGAACAACCCCAGGTTTCTTTTCAGCACTGTAGCCAGGCTGACAAAGAGTCAGAGCTCTATTGAGCTGAGTATTCCATTAACTTTAACTAGTGATGACTTCATTGACTTTCTTTGCTAACAAAATTTTGACTATTAGAGAAAAAATTACTCATAACCATCCCAAAGATGTATCGTTATCTTTGGCTGCTTCAGTGATGCCGGTATTTGGTTAGACTCTTTCTCTCCGATTGTTCTGTCTGAGTTATTTTCCATTAGTTTACTTTCATCCAAAACCATCAACATGCTTATTAGACCCCATTCCTGCCAGGCTGCTCAAGGAAGTCCTACCATTATTTATGCTTCAATCTTAAATATGATCAATCTATCTTTGTTAGTGGTTATGTACCACAGGCCTTTACGGTTGCAGTATTTAAACCATTACTTAAAAGCCATCAACTTGACCCAGCTATCTTAGCTAATTATAGGCCAATCTCCAACCTTCCTTTTCTCTCAAAGATTCTTGAGAGGGTAGTTGTAAAACAGCTAACTGATCACCTGCAGAGGATGGTCTATTTGAAGAGTTTCAGTCAGGTTTTAGAATTCATCATAGTACAGAAACAGCATTAGTGAAGGTTACAAATGATCTTCTTATGGCTTCGGACAGTGGACTTATCTCTGTGCTTGTTCTGTTGGACCTCAGTGCTGCTTTTGATACTGTTGACCATAAAATTTATTACAGAGATTAGAGCAGGTCATAGGTATTAAAGGCACTGCGCTGCGGTGGTTTGAATCATATTTGTCTAATAGATTACAGTTTGTTCATGTAAATGGGGAATCTTCTTCACAGACTAAAGTTAATTATGGAGTTCCACAAGGTTCTGTGCTAGGGACCAATTTTATTCAGCTTTATACATGCTTCCTTAGGCAGTATTATTAGACGGTATTGCTTAAATTTTCATTGTTACGCAGATAATACCCAGCTTTATCTATCCATGAAGCCAGAGGATACACACCAATTAGCTAAACTGCAGGATTGTCTTACAGACATAAAGACATGGATGACCTCTAATTTCCTGCTTTTAAACTCAGATAAAACTGAGTTATTGTACTTGGCCCCACAAATCTTAGAAGCATGGTGTCTAACCAGATCGTTACTCTGGATGGCATTTCCCTGATCTCTGGTAATACTGTGAGAAATCTTGGAGTTATTTTTTGATCAGGATATGTCATTCAAAGCGCATATTAAACAAATATGTAGGACTGCCTTTTTTCATTACCACATATCTCTAAAATCAGAAAGGTCTTGTCTCAGAGTGATGCTGAAAAACTAATTCATGCATTTATTTTCCTCTAGGCTGGACTATTGTAATTCATTATTATCAGGTTGTCCTAAAAGTTCCCTAAAAAGCCTTCAGTTGGTTCAGAATGCTGCAGCTAGAGTACTGACGGGGACTAGCAGGAGAGGCATATCTCACCCGTGTGGCCTCTCTTCATTGGCTTCCTGTTAATTCTAGAATAGAATTTAAAATTCTTCTTCTTACTTATAAGGTTTTGAATAATCAGGTCCCATCTTATCTTAGGGACCTCGTAGTACCATATTACCCCATTAGAGCGCTTCGCTCTCAGACTGCGGGCTTACTTGTAGTTCCTAGGGTTTGTAAGAGTAGAATGGGAGGCAGAGCCTTCAGCTTTCAGGCTCCTCTCCTGTGGAACCAGCTCCCAATTCAGATCAGGGAGACAGATACCCTCTCTACTTTTAAGATTAGGCTTAAACTTTCCTTTTCGCTAAGGCTTATAGTTAGGGCTGGATCGGGTGACCCTGGACCATCCCTTGGTTATGTTGCTTTAGACGTAGACTGTGGGGGGGTTCCCATGATGCACTGTTTCTTTCTTTTTTTGCTCCGTATGCATCACTCTGCATTTACTCATTAGTGATCGATCTCTGCCCCCCTTCTCGGCATGTCTTTTTCCTGGTTCTTTCCCTCAGCCCCAACCAGTCTCAGCAGAAGACTGCCCCTCCCTGAGCCTGGTTCTGCTGGAGGTTTTCTTCCTGTTAAAAGGGAGTTTTTCCTTCCCACTGTGGCCAAGTGCTTGCTCATAGGGGTCGTTTTGACCGTTGGGGTTTTCATGGTTATTGTATGGCCTTGCCTTGCAATATGGAGCGCCTTGGGGCAACTGTTTGTTGTGATTTGGCGCTATATAAGAAAAAAGTTGATTGATTGATTGATTGACTCTGAGACAAGACCTTTCTAATTTTAGAGATATTGCGTAAATGCAAAAAAGCAGTCCTACATATTTGTTTAATATGCGCATTGAATGACATATCCTGATCAAAAAATGACTCCAAGATTTCTCACAGTATTACTAGAGGTCAGGGTAATGCCATCCAGAGTAAGGATCTGGTTAGACACCATGTTTCTAAGATTTGTGGGGCCAAGTACAATAACTTCAGTTTTATCTGAGTTTAAAAGCAGGAAATTAGAGGTCATCCATGTCTTTATGTCTGTAAGACAATCCTGCAGTTTAGCTAATTGGTGTGTGTCCTCTGGCTTCATGGATAGATAAAGCTGGGTATCATCTGCGTAACAATGAAAATTTAAGCAATGCCGTCTAATAATACCTGCCTAAGGGAAGCATGTGTAAAGTGAATAAAATTGGTCCTAGCACAGAACCTTGTGGAACTCCATAATTAACCTTAGTCTGTGAAGACGATTCCCCATTTACATGAACAAATTGTAATCTATTAGATAAATATGATTCAAACCACCGCAGTGCAGTGCCTTTAATACCTATGGCATGCTCTAATCTCTAATAAAGTTTTATGGTCAACAGTATCAAAAGCAGCACTGAGGTCTAACAGAACAAGCACAGAGATGAGTCCACTGTCTGAGGCATAAGAAGATCATTTGTAACCTTCACTAATGCTGTTTCTGTACTATGATGAATCTAAAACCTGACTGAAACTCTTCAAATAGACCATTCCTCTGCAGATGATCAGTTAGCTGTTTTACAACTACCCTTTCAAGAATTTTTGAGAGAAAAGGAAGGTTGGAGATTGGCCTATATTAGCTAAGATAGCTGGGTCAAGTGATGGCTTTTAAGTAATGGTTTAATTACTGCCACCTTAAAAGCCTGTGGTACATAGGCCAACTAATAAAGATAGAGTGATCATATTTAAGATCGAAGCATTAAATAATGGTAGGGCTTCCTTGAGCAGCCTGGTAGGAATGGGGTCTAATAGACATGTTGATGGTTTGGATGAAGTAACTAATGAAAATAACTCAGACAGAACAATCTGAGAGAAAGAGTCTAACCAAATACCGGCATCACTGAAATCAGCCAAAGATAACGATACGTCTTTGGGATGGTTATGAGTAATTTTTTCTCTAATAGTTAAAATTTTATTAGCAAAGAAAGTCATGAAGTCATTACTAGTTAAAGTTAAAGGAATACTCGGCTCAATAGAGCTCTGACTCTTTGTCAGCCTGGCTACAGTGCTGAAAAGAAACCTGGGGTTGTTCTTATTTTCTTCAATTAGTGATGAGTAGTAAGATGTCCTAGCTTTACGGAGGGCTTTTTATAGAGCAACAGACTCTTTTTCCAGGCTAAGTGAAGATCTTCTAAATTAGTGAGATGCCATTTCCTCTCCAACTTACGGGTTATCTGCTTTAAGCTGCGAGTTTGTGAGTTATACTACGGAGTCAGGCACTTCTGATTTAAAGCTCTCTTTTTCAGAGGAGCTACAGCATCCAAAGTTGTCTTCAATGAGGATGTAAAACTACTGATGAGATACTCTATCTCACTTACAGAGTTTAGGTAGCTACTCTGCACTGTGTTGGTATATGGCATTAGAGAACATAAAGAAGGAATCATATCCTTAAACCTAGTTACAGCGCTTTCTGAAAGACTTCTAGTGTAATGAAACTTATTCCCCAGAGTAGTCCATCAGAGTAAATGTAAATGTTATTAAGAAATGATCAGACAGAAGGGAGTTTTCAGGGAATACTGTTAAGTCTTCAATTTCCATACCATAAGTCAGAACAAGATCTAATGTTGTATGGCTGGGGGGCCTGGCTGCCTTTTTGTTTCTGTCTTTTGTTTTTCCTTCCAGGTGGCTTGCATTTGGGACTGAGTGGCGTGTTTGCTGAGGTTATCAGGACCTCACCCTGATCACCTGCGGCTCATCAGGACTCACAGCTGAGGTGCATCTATATGGATTGGAACATGGTGGCATTACGACTGGAGTATCAGTGTGTATTGCCAGAGACTCGACCTTGTGACCAGATGGGTGAGATCGTCGTCTCGGGAGCCATCTCATCATCAGTGGATGCAGAGAACGTCCAGGTTTGATGCAACGGTTTGTGAAGAGGAGGGGGTGAGGTCTCACGCTCGTCAGCACACTTCCTGAGGTACGTTAGATTTTGTGACTAACATTTATACAGTCAGTAAAATGTGGTGTCCCTCCCACCTTTATTATATTGAGCTGTATGTTAGTCATGTATCGGCTCCACTGCAGTGGAGTTTTGTGAACTGGATGTTCCATGCCTGCAGGTTGGGAAGCTGATTAGTAATCAAGCCAGGAAGTGTTTGCTGTTTGTACACCTTTAAGTGTTCCCTCTGTGTGTAGAGTGTGGACTCACATAAAGGTTCCTTCTTTCACAGACTCGGTTTGTTGCGGCCACCTGGGGGGTGTCGGCGGGGTCCTTGGGTCCGAACAGCTTCTGGCTCTGGACTGTTAGCGCTGCTGGGAGCGCACCACCCCAGACCGCACTTTCTTTTGTTATTTTTGTATCACTGTTATGTATTAAATTCAGTTAGCCTTTGTACCGTGCTCTGCTTATTTCATACTGGGGTCCTTCAAACGCTGGTCGGGTTCTCCGAGCTGCGTCCGACACATAACATAAGATATGATTAAAGTGGTGGGTGGACTCATTTACATTTTGAGCAAAGCCAATTGAGTCTAATAATAGATTAAATGCAGTGTTGAGGCTGTCATTCTCAGCATCTGTGTGGATGTTAAAATCGCCCACTATAATTATCTTATCTGAGCTAAGCACTAAGTCAGACAAAAGGTCTGAAAATTCACAGAGAAACTCACAGTAACGAATAGGAGGGACGATAGATAACAACAAATAAACTGTTTTTTGGGACTTCCAATTTGGATGGACAAGACTAAGAGTCAATCTTTCAAATGAATTAAAGCTCTGTCTGGGTTTTTGATTAATTAATAAGCTGGAATGGAAGATTGCTGCTAATCCTCCGCCTCGTCCCGTGCTACGAGCGTTCTGGCAGTTAGTGTGACTCGGGGGTGTTGACTCATTTAAACTAACATATTCATCCTGCTGTAACCAGGTTTCTGTAAGGCAGAATAAATCAATATATTGATCAATTATTATATCATTTAATAACAGGGACTTAGAAGAGAGAGACCTAATGTTTAATAGACCACATTTAACTGTTTTAGTCTGTGGTACAGTTGAAGGTGCTATATTATTTTGTCTTTTTGAATTTTATGCTTAAATAGATTTTTGCTGGTTATTGGTGGTCTGGGAGCAGGCACCGTCTCTACGGTGATGGGGTAATGAGGGGATGGCAGGGGGAGAGAAGCTGCAGAGAGGTGTGTAAGACTACAACTCTGCTTCCTGGTCCCAACCCTGGATAGTCACGGTTTGGAGGATTTAAGAAAATTGGCCAGATTTCTAGAAAGTGCGATGGATGCCGTCTCTCCTAACAAGACCAGGTTTTCCCCAGAAGCTTTGCCAATTATCTATGAAGCCCACCTCATTTTTTGGACACCACTCAGACAGCCAGCAATTCAAGGAGAACATGCGGCTAAACATGTCACTCCCGGTCCGATTGGGGAGGGGCCCAGAGAAAACTACAGAGTCCGACATTGTTTTTGCAAAGTTACACACCGATTCAATGTTAATTTTAGTGACCTCCGATTGGCCGATAAATCATCTTTATACACTCAACAAAAATATAAACGCAACACTTTTGGTTTTGCTCCCATTTTGTATGAGATGAACTCAAAGATCTAAAACTTTTTCCACATACACAATATAACCATTCCCTCAAATATTGTTCACAAACCAGTCTAAATCTGTGATAGTGAGCACTTCTCCTTTGCTGAGATAATCCATCCCACCTCACAGGTGTGCCATATCAAGATGCTGATTAGACACCATGATTAGTGCACAGGTGTGCTTTAGACTGCCCACAATAAAAGGCCACTCTGAAAGGTGCAGTTTTATCACACAGCACAATGCCACAGATGTCGCAAGATTTGAGGGAGCGTGCAATTGGCATGCTGACAGCCGGAATGTCAACCAGAGATGTTGCTCGTGTATTGAATGTTCATTTCTCTACCATAAGCCGTCTCCAAAGGCGTTTCAGAGAATTTGGCAGTACATCCAACCAGCCTCACAACCGCAGACCACATGTACCACACCAGCCGAGGACCTCCACATCCAGCATGTTCACCTCCAAGATCGTCTGAGACCAGCCACTCGGACAGCTGCTGAAACAATCAGTTTGCATAACCAAAGAATTTCTGCACAAACTGTCATAAACCGTCTCAGGGAAGCTCATCTGCATGCTCGTCGTCGTCATCGGGTCTCGACCTGACTCCAGTTCGTCGTCGTAACCGACTTGCTTACATTCATTGGCGTTTGGCACGTTAGAGAGGTGTTCTCTTCACAGATGAATCCCAGTTCACACTGTCCAGAGCAGATGGCAGACAGCGTGTGTGGCGTCGTGTGGGTGAGCGGTTTTCTGATGTCAATGTTGTGGATCGAGTGGCCCATGGTGGTGGTGGGGTTATGGTATGGGCAGGCGTCTGTTATGGACGAAGAACACAGGTGCATTTTATTGATGGCATTTTGAATGCACAGAGATACTGTGACGAGATCCTGAGGCCCATTGTTGTGCCATACATCCAAGAACATCACCTCGTGTTGCAGCACGGCCCCATGTTGCAAGGATCTGTACACAATTCTTGGAAGCTGAAAATGTCCCAGTTCTTGCATGGCCGGCATACTCACCGGACATGTAACCCATTGAGCATGTTTGGGATGCTCTGGACCGGCGTATACGACAGCGTGTACCAGTTCCTGCCAATATCCAGCAACTTCGCACAGCCATTGAAGAGGAGTGAACCAACATTCCACAGGCCATAATTGACAACCTGATCAACTCTATGCAAAGGAGATGTGTTGCACTGCATGAGGCAAATGGTGGTCACACCAGATACTGACTGGTATCCCCCCCCCAATAAAACAAAACTGCACCTTTCAGAGTGGCCTTTTATTGTGGACAGTCTAAGGCACACCTGTGCACTAATCATGGTGTCTAATCAGCATCTTGATATGGCACACCTGTGAGGTGGGATGGATTATCTCAGCAAAGGAGAAGTGCTCACTATCACAGATTTAGACTGGTTTGTGAACAATATTTGAGGGAAATGGTGATATTGTGTATGTGGAAAAAGTTTTAGATCTTTGAGTTCATCTCATACAAAATGGGAGCAAAAGTGTTGCGTGTATATTTTTGTTGAGTGGATTAAAAGTGTGAATGTAAGTGCATATAATTGTAAATATGTTAAAAATACATGGATGACACAAGAAAGTGACAACACTTATTTCCATTGTGGTCCATTTAAAAATCAAATGACAAAATAGAAGTAAAATTTCAATTTCAATTCATTTTCATTTATATAGCATCAAATTACAACAGAGTTGCCTCAAAGCACTTCACACAGGTAAGGTCAAACCTTACCAAACCCCAGAGCAACAGTGGTAAGGAAAAACTCCCTCTGAGGAAGAAACCTCAAGCAGACCAGACTCAAAGGGGTGACCCTCTGCTTGGACCATGATACAGACACAAATTACAGAACAATTCACAGAACAATTCACGGACGAATATACAAGAAATTCTACTGGTGCACAGGACAGGAGGATCGCCAACACGAATACAACTCCCATCTCTGGATGGAGCTGCACCTTAAACAGAGAGAAAAAACAGAATCAGGCATCAGAAGGACAAAAAATACTGTATAATTTGCCAGCATTAAACAAGGAAAACAGAGAAATACTAAGGTGATCGCCGGCCACTAGCCCTAAACTTCACTAAAAGACCCAGAATTTAGGTAAAGTTGAGGCCGCGGCCCGCTCCAATTACTAATAAATGAATTAAAAGAGTAAAAAGCGTAAAACAAAACTGTACTTGCATGCTAGCCATATGAAAGGGGAATTAAGTGCGTCTTAAGTCTGGACTTGAAAGTCTCCACAGAATCTGACTGTTTTATTGACGCAGGGAGATCATTCCACAGAACAGGGGCATGATAAGCGAAAGCTCTATGACCTGCAGACTTCTTATTCACCTTAGGGACACAAAGTAGTCCTGCACCCTGAGAACGTAAAGCCCGGGCCGGTACGTAAGGTTTAATTAGGTCAGCTAGGTAGGGAGGTGCCAGTCCATGAATAATTTTATAGTTTAGTAGCAGAACCTTAAAATCTGATCTCACTGGGACAGGAAGCCAGTGAAGGGATGCCAAAATGGGTGTAATGTGGTCGAACTTTCTGCTTCGTGTCAAAAGTCTGGCTGCAGCATTTTGAACCAACTGGAGGCCCCTAATGCTAGACTGCGGTAAACCAGAAAATAGAACACTGCAGTAGTCCAATCTAGAAGAGATAAATGCATGGATCAGGGTCTCAGCATCAGCCATAGACAGGATGGGACGAATCTTCACTATATTTTGCAGGTGGAAGAAAGCAGTCCTAGTAATATTTCTAATGTGGAGGCCAAAGGACAACGAAGGATCAAAAATTACCCCAAGGTTCCTCACTTTGTCAGTGTGATGTATGACACACGAGCCGAGGCTGAGCGTTAACTGGTCAAATTGATGCTGATGTCTCACTGGATCAAGAACCATCATTTCAGTCTTATCAGAGTTTAAAAGTTGGAAGTTTCTAGACATCCAACTTCTCACTGATTTTATGTGAACGAGATTACCAGCAGTTATCGGCATGTATAACTGAGTATCATCTGCATAGCAGTGAAAGGTAATCGCAAAACGCTGCAATATGTGGAAGGGAGAAAAGCAGGGGGCCTAAGACAGACCCCTGTGGAACCCCAAATTTAATTTCACTAAGGTTAGAGGTAGTGTTACTGTACAAAACACAGTGAGAACGACTGGTCAAGTATGACGTCAGCCATGCAAGGGCACTCCCAGTAATCCCAAAATGATTTTCCAGCCTATCAAGTAGAATATGATGATCCACTGTATCAAATGCAGCACTGAGATCTAACAGCAGCAGAACCGTAGTGGTGTCCAAATCCAGAAGATCATTCACCACTTTAGTGAGAGCTGTCTCTGTGGAATGATATTTTCTAAAAGCAGACTGCAGTGGCTCAAAGAGATTATTCTCAGTAAGATAGTCTACGAGCTGTCATGACACCACTTTTTCAAGAATTTTAGAGAAAAAATATGGATTTGATATCAGCCGATAGTTTGTCAATACACTAAGGTCAGGATTAGGTTTCTTAAGTAATGGTTTAATCACTGCAGATTTGAAACATTTAGGAACAGATCCAGAAGTTAAAGAAAGATTAATAATTTCCAGCACAGTCGGCCCAAGAGTGGGCCACAGGTCCTTAAACAGTTTTGTTGGTATAGGATCAAATAAACAGGTTGTGCTTTTTGTTGACATTACAAGTTTTGTCAGCATGCCTAGTGAGATACTGTCAAATTCTGTAAATCTAGGTAATACCTCAGTAAAAATAAAATAATAATAATAATAACAATAGTGTATGTATATTATAACAAGAGCCTAAACACTTTATAAATACATTAAGTCAGTAAATTAACATTAACAATTACATAATTAACAGGAAATAAAAAAGTTGAGTTCCTCTTCTAAAAATTGATCAAAGGTTCTAAAAATATTGTGGAATCACACGCCACTCCAACTCATTGCATAATTTATTACCACCCTTGAAAAATGTCAGCTACCTATTTTATAAACACTACCCAATCTAGAGCCCGTGAATCCCCACGATCAACACGCTAGTTACTACTACAACTGTGATCTGGCATTGTGTACTTCACCGCTTATGTATTGGCTCTGAAAATGTCATATTAAGTACCCTTCGCAACTTGGGTGTCTTTCTTCATCCCTACAGCCGGGACTGTATTGGGTAGACAAATAGGTGAGGGTTGTATTTTCACAGAACATTTTCTCAATTTTAAATATCAAAATGAAAATGTACTGCAGTAACACTACGGATGTCCTGATCAAGTTTTGTGTTGCCCTGATAAAGATCTGGATCATTTAATACTGAGTATCTGCCAGTACCAAATTCTGATCTGATACTTGTATATACCCAGATAATACACCTGTACTGGGCACACTATTACAATCAGCAAGTACAAGTACTCTGTGTAAAAATGTTTTGAAACACAAGGTTCGGTCAGATCGGCACACAGAAATGATCACACAGACTGCATTTTGCTAGAATAAAAAGGCGTATATTTATTCCCCACAAAAGCAGTTACATGAAACACAAGTGGTTGCAGCGCATTTTTCTCTTACCGTGACGCCTTTAAGGTGGAGAGCCAACACCTTCAGCAGAGTGCGCCTGTCAACCGGCTGGGCATTCGTACGTTAACCCGCAGCAGACTCTGTTGAAGCATGGTTCTACTCCCTCTTTTCTAGTGTGTCCGCGAAGGGAGGGTGAGTGGCCAACTCAACCTCCCTGGCGCACATAATTTCTTTAATCAACAGGCATCTGAAAGTTATTTCAAAGATATAATAAAAGCAGTTCTTCACTCCCAGTTCAGAATGATCCCAGCATGCTTCACTCCCAGTCGTTAGTGGCTACGAAAACAAAGTCGTGCTATCAGTGTAATAATAACAAGTACATCCAGCTCTTCGCTCCCAGTTCAGACTGACCCCAGAGTGCTAAAACAAAATTAAATAACAAATACATTCTCAGGGTTACTTTAAGACAGGTGCAAAACAGCACAATAACATTTTTATTATACATTCCACTCTTGGTGTTTTGCACCAGTCAATTTATGTAACCACCAACAGATTCAGGTAAGGCTGGGCTCCAGCCTATTCCAACGATTATGTCCTGCCATAGCATTTCCCACATTTCTTCCAGTGATTCACAAACAAAATTTTGAGTAATATAGTCGTGATTATACCTGTCCCAAACAATATACTCATACAAAACCCGATGTTGTGGGGTCTAATGTAACATTATATTGGTTTACTCCAAAAGGATCATGAATTAACAGTGTCAATTTCATCGCATTCGTTGAAATATTACCCATTCCACCTCTCGCCTTAAACGTATAACATAGATACATGTAAAAGTGTTATTGCTATAATTAATAGTATCAAAGGTGGCACTAAGGTACTCCTGGCAGTGACAGACATCCCTGAAAAGATATCCCACCAATGATGTGCTGATGCTTGCTGTACTAATTTTGCCACATGTTTTACCCGGTCACTAGCTATCAATGTAGACACCATGAGACTGGAGATGTTGGACGTATGTGACTCTATTAATTGCTGAATTTCCGTAGATTGTTCCAATGCGCATTTGAAACGCTCCAGGGAAAGACTCCATGGGGAATGCAATACATCCCATTGTACCGAAGTCAGCCGACTTGATACAGAATAATTAGTCAAACGATACGTCCGGTCTCCCCAATGCCATAAGTGCACATTGTTCAGGCAGCCAGTAAACGGAACCGAAGGTACTTGTGAATTATTTTTCATTGTTGCAACACACAGAGCATGTGGGCCGATCTGCCACAACATTTCTCTTGGTGTTTCCCTAGTCCAGTCACAAAGTACAACCTCTGAGTCGGTTAGACATGGATTGGCATATCCCGTTTGCAGCACACAGGCCATACCTTTATCTGTTTTGTCACACATTTTGGTATCAAAAGTCGTATTAGTTTTTGGTTCTAACCACTCTCCATCCATATGCAAGAACCAATAACCATTAGTCGTTATCACAGGTAACACTTGATATTTACAAACAACCTTTGGTTGTGTCACATTGTACTGGGTCCAATACCCAGTACATACTGTTTCATTACATTGTGTATATTCTGGATGTAGCTTTAACCATAAGGTGTTGCTAATGTTCCAAATCCTTCTCCAATCATGATAGTTCCCTGTAGTAACTATTCGCTAAAATCTTTCCCTTTGAGCCTTTGCATGAATGGTTTGTAATGTACATGCTGTCCAATTTCCCATATGCGAAATATTTTTAAATGCATCATAAGTTTCATTCCATAATTTCAATTGCCATTGAAAACTTTTTTGCCATAAATTAGTCCTACCAATGCTGTGGGCATCCACTCTCCAACCTGATGAACTACTTGGGACGAGTATTTCCCAGTGTTTGATAACATTGTTCTGGTTACCTCATTATCTACTGTATTCGACACCCCCAGGACAGTTCCTGTTCCTCCTAATAGAGTGTCATACCACGCCCTTCGACGTCTTCTGCAAATTGGAATTTTTGGAAAGGTAACTTGCCAATATACCTTTGTCTTCACTGTTGCTTGTGGCACAAGTAAAATTGTCCTGTTGACTTGTTTTAGTGAGATTTCTCCAGACGAGCTCCACTCGTGGTTGGACTTCTCTCACTTGATGTCCTTTCGTCATTCCCCAACAACCGGAGACCATGGCACCACCTACAAGGAGGAGTATGACCCAGCAGCCGACACCTCCAATCCCGGGGCTTCCACTGGTTGCCATAGCGACGCCCGCCTCTTGTGGTCCTCGATCGCCCGATCAGCAACTCCCAGCAGGGCATCAATCCGAGCCTAGACAACACAAGTGTAACTACGGGTAGAATGACAACGATTAGTCTTCTCTTACATAACACTTTGATACAGGCACATTTACCCATTTTTCTTCACCCTGATAGAGTATACTAACAGTTGCATCATTCCCTTGAGCTATAATTTCTGCCGCCTTAGGCGGTCCGTTAGGTTGTTTCACCCCAAACTTTGGCACCTGCTTGATCTGAGGAACCAAACCTTGTGTTCCTCGTGTAGTTATTACTATGGGTTTTGGTATCTCCTGTACCAACCCCATTTCACAGGGTTTAATTATTAATTGAGCAATTTTATCCCCTTTATTCAATATCAGGGGTTGTTCTCCAAATAATCGACAAACCACTCCAATCTCACCTTGATAATCTGCATCTATCACTCCGGCCTGAATAGTCAGCCCTTTAAGTGATAGACCACTGCGTGGCAGGATGTGCCCATATGTGCCCTTCGGACACTGTAGGCCTAGTCCTGTTTTTACCACTTGAATTTGGTCAGGTACCAATGTGACAGTAGTCAATGTTCTTAAGTCTAGTCCTGCTGAGCCTGGAGTTGCTCTGACAGGTAGTTCCGCTTGTGGATCAATTTTCCACATTTTGATGCTTTCTGTAGTATGCTCTATCATTTCTCCTGAAATCATTCTTATCAAGGGTGTGGATCCCGACCCTAAGGTCGATTGTTCAGCTGATCCACAGCAGTGGTCAAATCCTGTTCCATTGTCGCATAGTGCGATCTTTTGACAGCTTCCGTAGGGTCTCTTTAAGAAGCCCGTTCATTCGCTCTATTAACCCCGCCGCTTGCGGGTAATAGGGAATATGATAAATCCATTCAACATGATGTTCTTGGGCCCACTCTTTCACTCTATTTCCTGTAAAATGAGTACTGGCAAACCATAATACTGCTGTATTATTTTCAAACACTTAAGTGTGGCCATGTGATTTGCAAATTTAACATGGATGCACTACCAAGACCCCAGAAAATATCTACAGCAGTGCATGCATGTCTACAATCCCTTAGACATGGGCAGTGGTCCAATAAAATCTAACTGCCAAATTTGACCAGGACTTTTTCCACGATTTAACTGCCCATGCAAATGTTGAGGAACACCCTTCCGGTGGTGTTGACATTGTTCACACTCAGTGATTGCTGTTTTCACATCATCCAATTTAGATCAATACCTCGATCTCTGGCCCATTTTAGGGTACCTTGAACCCCCCAATGTCCTGCTTTGACATGAGCCCATCTAGCCAATCCTGGGCTGGATTGTCTTAATTCAATCATTACTTTTACTAATTGATCTGCAGCTTATTATATAAAGCTTCTGAGTCTTGTCCATTAGTGTGTGCATCTACATGCATCACAGTAATAGGAATTGTTTTAGCCTTTTCCCAAATGTCTTCCCACAATTCTCTTCCCCAAACTTCTTTAGAATGTATTTTCCAATTAGTGGCATGCCATGTAGGCATCCAGGTAAGTAGTCCTTGGGTCACTGACCATGAGTCTGTATAAATATGGAGGCCCTGTGGTCCTCCCTGCATGACCACCATATGCACGGCCTTCAACCCCGCCCACTGACTGCTTTTTCCTTCTCCTAATTCTTCCAGAGACTGACCTAATTGTGGATTAAAAGCTCCTGCTTTCCATCGCCTTTTTCCTGCTTGATATTGACAGGAACCATCAGTGAACCATGCTCGACTTTTCTCATCATCTGACAAATCATCCCACCTTTTTCCTGCTTTAACAGGAGATTCCTCCAATGGTTGAACTTCAAAAGGTTCCTCATCTTCCTCAGGAGCATCAGCTACTTGTTCATGCAGCAATGACACCCCTTTTTCACCTGGTTTTACACGCTCTGACACATACCATTTCCATTTTATTACACTAGCCTCCTAAGCTGTCCCTATTCGGTGAGTGGTGGGATTACTCATCACCCATGAGAGAATAGGTATCTGTGTCCTCATCATTACTTCATGTCCCACCGTTTGTGATTCAGTTTCAATCAACGCCCAATAGCATGCTAAAAGCTGTTTTTCAAAAGGTGTATAACGCATACCTGCGTCCGGGAGTTTTCTCGACCAGAATCCTAAAGGTTTTCGTATCCTGTTTTGTTTTTGCCATAAGCTCCAATTAGCATAATCATTTAGAGCAGACACTTGAAGTTCTACTGGTCCTGATTGCATTTTTCCTCTTGTTGTATGGCTTCCTTTGCCATATCAAATGAGCATTGTTGTTCCTCTCCCCATACAAACTCTTCTTTTTTTCTAGTGCATCGATATAAAGGCTGCAAAATCTGTCCTAATGTGGAATATGATGTCTCCAAAATCCAAATAAACCAATATATCGTTGTGCATCTGTCTTACTGTGAGGTACTGGAAAGTTAGCTATTTTCTCTTTAGCTTTTTGTGTGATTTCCCTCTCTCCTTATTCCAAACTATTCCTAAGAATTTCACTGTTTGAGCTGGTCCCTGAATCTTTGCTGGATTAATTTCCCAGCCAAATGATTTCATATGAGTCACTATTTCGGTAGATATTTCCACTACTTCTGCTTCTGTATCTCCTTGAAGCATACAAAACTCCTGCCTCCAAGTAGTCTTTTAGGTTTGCAGTAATTTCTGCTTGTCCTCCAGGAATACGATATTGTTTCTGATTAATCACACATGTAGCCTCTGGAATGGGAAAAGGTTTCATTTTTATTTTCCCACCAGAATCATTCTTACGTTTGCTATCCCAAATTGAAATTTACCCTGTTCTAAATGCAAAGTCATTCCAGCTAAAATATCCATGCCAATTATCCATTCATTAATTGGAGTCACTATTACAGTGTACACTTTAATTGGCATATTTCCAATTTTAAGCTGTATCGATATATTTTTTTCCATACACCAATTGTCCGCCTAATCCAGTTAAGGGAACTATAGGTCCCTTCATTTTCTCTGGATTTCCATGAATCAATGAGGCCTCCCGCTCCTGTGTCCACTAAAGCCGAGGTGACTTGAACTGATTTTTTTCCAAAATATTTCCAATCACACATGGGGTCTAATATCACTTGTGAACCATTGTTTTAATTCTCGGCGGGCCACAAGAGTTTGACCATCCTCCTAATCTTCCTCGCAAGGGTCAAAGCTCCAAGAACGCCTTTCTTTATTTTTCCCCTTCTTTTGTCTTTCTTTCCTTTCCGGACTGCAGCTATTTGCAGCTGATCATCATCAGAGTCCTCCTCCTCCTCCTCCTGTAGGGGAGGGGCACTAGGTTTCACTCCTTTCTTTTCTCCCTGCACAATTTCTTTCAACAATGAGGCCAATTCAAACATATCAGGGCGCATCCCTGACACACAAGTCACTTTCAATCCTTTTTGTTTACATTTTTCAGCCAAGAAGGAAGTTGGTACACCGTCTATTTCTTCGGCTTGAATTTCCAATTGCTTCACTTGTTGTTCTAATCTTGTCACCTTTTGTGATTTAGCACATTCTGATGAGCGGACTGTATCTAAAGTTAAAACCCGCTCTTTCCAGGCTTCTGCACAAATCCACATCATTTCATGAATACCTCCCAACGGAGCTTTCTCTTTAACCTCCACCCGTTTTAACATTTCACATAAAACTGGCGGAAGTCGCGGTGGGAATCGCTCCAGTCCACGGCCCAGGGCGTCCCCCACGTCGCCGTAGAAGCTGGCCTATTTCCTTAAAAGTGATCCCATCCCACCCCGGGACCACTTCTTCCTGCTGAGATGCCACCTCCGCATCTCTCTTTCCCAATCTAAAGCAGACTCCTGCTGAGATGCCACCCTCCGCATCTCTCTTCCCAATCTAAAGCAAGACTCCTGCTGAGATGCCACCTCGCATCTCTCTTTCCCAATCTAAAGCAAGACATTTCTGTGTGTAGTCTGAGCGTAACCGTATCCTGCCGACAACGCCAAAATGTTTTGAAACACAAGGTTCGGTCAGATCGGCACACAGAAATGATCACACAGACTGCATTTTGCTAGAATAAAAAGGCGTATAGTTATTCCCCACAAAAGCAGTTACATCAAACACAAGTGGTTGCAGCGCATTTTTTCTCTTACCGTGACGCCTTTAAGGTGGAGAGCCAACACCTTCAGCAGAGTGCGCCTGTCAACCCGGCTGGGCGTTCGTACGTTAACCCGCAGCAGACTCTGTTGAAGCATGGTTCTACTCCTCTTTTCTAGTGTGTCCGCGAAGGGAGGGTGAGTGGCCAACTCAACCTCCCTGGCGCACATAATTTCTTTAATCAACAGGCATCTGAAAGTTATTTCAAAGATATAATAAAAGCAGTTCTTCACTCCCAGTTCAGAAATGATCCCAGCATGCTTCACTCCCAGTCGTTAGTGGCTACGAAAACAAAGTCGTGCTATCATGTAATAATAACAAGTACATCCAGCTCTTCGCTCCCAGTTCAGACTGACCCCAGAGTGCTAAACAAATTAAATAACAAATACATTCTCAGGGTTACTTTAAAGACAGGGTGCAAAACAGCACAATAACATTTTTATTATACAAAAGTAAAGTGCCTTTATTGTCATTGCACATACATACAACAAAATTTGTCCTCTGCATTTAACCATCCTAATTACAACCACTAGGAGCAGTGGGCAGTCCGGCACCCGGGGACCAACTCCAGGTGGAGCGACGCTGCCTTGGTCAGGGGCAGAGAAAGGAGCAGACCCTAAATAAGCATGTTTTTGGTTGTGGCAGGAAACTGGAGTACCCGGAAGAAAGTTAAGTGTTTTTCATTTTTGTCCATTTAAATTGTGTTTGTTGCACAACCTGACTGACCAGATTGGTTGATACTGCATTTGGATTACAACACAAATCAAGTCTGGGAGAATGTGATCATGTCGGTCGTTGGTGTGTCTGAGTAATTAATATACACGTCTTATGAACATGTTTAAGCTGAACATGTTCTTCCCAACGCTCGGCTCTGTGCTGCTGTTTCTCACGTCTTAACTAGTAATGTGCGCTGAAATGGATCTGCCCCAATTCCTAACTTGATGCTTGTATCACCATTTGAAGGATTGTTTCAGTTATCTGCTGCACTAATAAGCCAACAGAATGAACCAGCTGTTGTCTGTTACCTTAAACATGTATATAAGGCTCCTATCCTCATTACCATGTTCAATGACACACAAAATATTTAATTGTTTGTATCTCTGATAAAGCAAAATTGCATTTTTCCAAAACTGTAACTTAAAAGTAACTCAGTTTGAGGAATATTCCTGTGTTATTAGTTCTTTATTGGTGGAGGTTTGAGTCCTTTTAAAAGGCTATGAATCAATGCCACAAATGACTCGTGGTGTGACACACATATACACACACACACACACACACACACACACACACACACACACACACACACACGTGTCCTTCACCTTTTTCACTCATGATTTAATTGCTGATGACATCATCTGCTGTGCACTTGCAGACAAATATTGCAGAAGTGGAGCTGACCTCTTTCAGAGAGGACCGTGTCCACGATTCACCCTGTGCAGTTCCCCGTCTCACCCACTGAACTATGACATGACAGCTCTGCCTTTGTGTGCAGCGAGACGCTTCTTGTCGCTCGATGATGTTTGCTTTTCTGAGCCGCCTCTCTGAGCTGCTGTCGTTGTCCACATTCAAGCCTCTCGCCTCGCTTTTTGGCCCGTCTCCCCTCTCTCCCACCCTGAAGGTAAATGTCTCCCACATCATGTCCCTGTACCTCCTCTGCTGTCCGGGTGTTTGAGTCCGGACTTCACACAGATCAGTTGCAGGCGGATGAGGGGAGTTCTGAGAGGAATGTGAGCTGATGCGACTGCACACATCAGCTCTGACTGATCCCAGCCGTGCACCGAAAGCCCTCCAGTCTGATGCTTCCACTCCACCAGCAAAGATTAGGAGCCAGAAAATAGATTTATTCATGAGGAGTGAACAGTGACTTGTTCAAGTGGGAAAAACCTGCTGGTTGTTTGTGTGGATGAGAAAACACACAACAAATGTCTTTTAGGATTTGTATAGTTCTTTCCAAGTGTAGATTTTGTCAGGTGATTAATTTTTTGCAGTGATCTCAACATGAATGCTAATTTATTCATATAATAGTAATAATACAAATAATGAATGTTTAGTTTGGCTTGTTGAATGCTAAGTTCCAGCTTTCCTGAAATATTTGTACCATTGAACTCATAAACATTCATTATTTGTTTATATAACAGATAAAATAGATCCTTGTCATTTGATATTTTATTCATTTATAAACAACAGAAAAAGGGAGTTTACATTTTGGTGTTCGTCACTGGTCCTTAACAGCCCAACACATAGGAGTCCAAAATTGTTCTCAGTCCGTGATGCCGCGCACTGATTTCATGTACAGACAGCCGTTCCTCACTACAGTGAAAAATTGCATCAGAGATTTGTCCAGTTTTCCCAAACATCATCCTAACAGCTCTTCATGCCTTCAGACGTCTTACAGGGTGGTGGATTTGTTGTTTTGTGTGTTACAAGAATTAGCACCATCAATTAGCTCCTTCAAATCATTGACTGGCAGCAAAACAAACTCCGCCATGTTTAGCTAAACACCAGCCCAGGTACTGAGAGCATGCGCAGTGGTCGAGCCGTGCAATAGCACATTTCATATACAGTAGTGTTCAGAATAATAGTAGTGCTATGTGACTAAAAAGATTAATCCAGGTTTTGAGTATATTTCTTATTGTTACATGGGAAACAAGTAGATTCAGTAGATTCAGTAGATTCCCACAAATCCAACAAGACCAAGCATTCATGATATGCACACTCTTAAGGATATGAAATTGGGCTATTAGTTAAAAAAAAAAGTAGAAAAGGGGGTGTTCACAATAATAGTAGTGTGGCATTCAGTCAGTGAGTTCATCAATTTTGTGGAACAAACAGGTGTGAATCAGGTGTCCCCTATTTAAGGATGAAGCCAGCACCTGTTGAACATGCTTTTCTCTTTGAAAGCCTGAGGAAAATGGGACGTTCCAGACATTGTTCAGAAGAACAGCATAGTTTGATTAAAAAGTTGATTGGAGAGGGGAAAACTTATACGCAGGTGCAAAAAATTATAGGCTGTTCATCTACAATGATCTCCAATGCTTTAAAATGGACAAAAAAAAAAAAAAAACAGACGCATGGAAGAAAACAGAAAACAACCATCAAAATGGATAGAAGAAACCAGAATGGCAAAGGCTCACCCACTGATCAGCTCCAGGATGATCAAAGACAGTCTGGAGTTACCTGTAAGTGCTGTGACAGTTAGAAGACGCCTGTGTGAAGCTAATTTATTTGCAAGAATCCCCCGCAAAGTCCCTCTGTTAAATAAAAGACGTGCAGAAGAGGTTACAATTTGCCAAAGAACACATGAACTGGCCTAAAGAGAAATGGAGGAATATTTTGTGGACTGATGAGAGTAAAATTGTTCTTTTTGGGTTCAAGGGCCGCAGACAGTTTGTGAGACGACCCCCAAACTCTGAATTCAAGCCACAGTGAAGACAGTGAAGACAGTGAAGCATGGTGGTGCAAGCATCATGATATGGGCATGTTTCTCCTACTATGGTGTTGGGCCTATATATTGCATACCAGGTATCATGGATCAGTTTGGATATGTCAAAATACTTGAAGAGGTCATGTTGCCTATGCTGAAGAGGACATGCCCTTGAAATGGGTGTTTCAACAAGACAATGACCCCAAGCACACTAGTAAACGAGCAAAATCTTGGCTCCAAACCAACAAAATTAATGTTTTGGAGTGGCCTGCCCATTCCCTGAACCTAAATCCAATTGAGAACTTGTGGGGTGACATCAAAAAGCTGTTTCTGAAGCAAAACCAAGAAATGTGAATGAATTGTGGAATGTTGTTAAAGAATCTGTTATCAGGAGTTTAGTGAAAACAGATGTGGCTTTACCATGGTCTGATTACAGCTACGGGCTTCCTGCTCACGCTCACAGGGCTTCTTGTCCATGTTCAACGTTAGCTCTGCTGTTAGAACGGTATTGTGACCACCAGCGAAAAACTCGAAGTAAGTCCTGCGGCTATTGTAATGATTGGAACACCGCTGTCGAAGTCCAGTAGCTCGCCTTTGTGACCTGTAAGATCTGCGGCTGCAGTACGGCTGGTGGGTTGTGGTCGACGCTTGCCTGAGACGCTGCTGTTAGCATGCGTCAACCATCTCAGGGGCCATCGTGTTGCTGCTGCTGGATACCATTGTCGGCATTCGTCAGCTGCCATCAGATCCATTGAGACCGTGCTACTTGCTGCTGCTGGGAGATTTGCAGTGGTCTTTGTCGACTTGCCTCGAGGGGTGCTTATACCGCGTCGGCCTGTTTTGAGGCCTACTAAATCTGCGGCTGCTGCTTGTTGGACCTCCTGCTGTCGGTGTCGTAGGTTCGCCTTCAGGACCCGTCAGCTATGGCTCCAAAAAAGGGTACTGTGTTTATGGATGAAGAACTTGAGGACATTAGAAAAATGTTAAATGAGATGTCAGCACAAATGAAGCCCATTAAAGAAGTGGCTGATCAACTGAAAATGATTTCACAACAACAACAAAAATATTGGAATTAATAAAACAAGTTGTTGAATTACAAAAGGCAAATGAAGAGAAAGACAAATCATTAAAATTAGGAAAATCGAATTGCAGAACTTGAACAACAGACTAGGTCAAATGACCTTCATTACTCAGGTTTGGACATTAAGCCTCGAAGTTATGCAAGAGCGGTGGCTTCAGGAAGGGAGCCCTCTGAAATGGACAACCTCTGTAGAGGAACAGGTGATTTCACTTTTGAAGGACAAAGGAATTTTAATAAACCCTAATATCGATAGTAGTCACCTTTTACCGCGGAAAGGTCAAAATCAACCTAAAGTCATATTATTGAGGCTTACAAACAGGAAACAGAAGTCTGCAATTCTAAAACAAGCAAAGAATTTAAAAGGAACGAATGTATATATAAATGAATACTTGACCAAGAAAAATTCAGATTTAGCAAGACAGGCACGATTTTTAAGAAAACAAAACAAGATACAGGCTACATGGACATTTAACTGTAAAGTTTATATTAAATTAAATGGAACACCTGAAGAAGCTAAAACCTTATGGATTAAAGATGAACATGATCTTAGTAAGTTTAACTGATGTAAGTTGTGAAGTAATACATAAAGAAATGTACTGGTTGATTGTGATGATGGAGGAAAATCTGTATATAATATAATGAACACGGTTAATAATCAGTTTATTTCTGCCAAGGAGCTCTGTTTGGAAACATTTAATTATAGTCATCCTGCCTCTCGCCATTTTGAACCTGAATCAGATCCAGATTCTTTTTTTAGTGACAATATCGAGCGACAATGTAATTATTTTACAGAAGAACAATTTAATGATTATAAATTAAAGATGGAGATTTTTCAATAATACATTTTAATAGTAGAAGTCTTTCTCGGAATTTTTCAAGGATAAATGATTGTTTAGATACATTTAGAAAAAGTTTTTCAGTGATCGCTATATCAGAAACATGGTTAACTGATGTCAATCAAGATCTTGTACAGTTGGAAGGTTATCAATTGTTTCAGGTAAATCGACAGAAGAGAAGACACAAGAGGATGTACACAGAGGGATGTACACAGAGGATGTACACAGAGGATGTACACAGAGGATGTACACAGAGTGCATGTGTGTGTGCGCGAGTGTGTGTGCGTGCGTGTGTGTGTGCGCGTGTTCATGCGTGCATGCGTGCGGTGTGCGTGCGTGTGTGCGTGCGTTCATGCCTGCGCGTGTGTGTGTGTGTGCATGCAGAAAAGTAACAGACCTTTTTATTTTTTGCAAAAACTATATGGATTTGAATCATGTGTGATTGCATCAGCCAAGCTTGAACCTTCATGCGCATGCGTGAGTTTTTTTACGCCTGTCGGTTGCGTCACTCGCCTGTGAGCACGCCTTGTGGGAGGAGTGGTCCAGCCCCCTCGTCGGATTTTCATTGTCAAGAAAATGGCTGATCGACTGCCGCTTTGCCTTATCAAAATTTTTTCAGAAAGTGTGAGAGACAGCCAGGTGGAAACCATTTGGAAAATTCAGATGGCTTTCGGTGAAGATCTTACGGGGATCACACAGATTAAGGACAATTACAACTGGATTAAAGACGGCCCACAGCGGCGGATGGCGTGTTGCGCACCGAGCAGCAATCGACAGGCTCAAATGACCAGATCATTTCCAAAGTGAACGCTTTGTTGATCCAGGACGTCGTCTGACTACCAGAGAAATGGCAAGACAGCTGGACATAGCATTTTTTCGACACATTCCACTGTTACAGGAGTTTTTGTAATGGAAAGAGGAGCGGAGAAATTCGCACGTTGGGACGGAGGCGCAGGGCACAGAACAAAAAGCAACGCCGTGATGAAGCCTCACAGGATATGTTGTGGCATGTCCAGCTCGTCCACAATTTCTCGGATAGTCACACGACTGAAAAGCCACCAAAAGCCGTCTGAATTTTCCGAATGGTGCAAGAGCTGGGCATGTTAGGGCTTGTCCTGTGAGACCAACACGGAGGTGCTTTCGTCTTGCGCCATGAGCAGCTCCGTGGCGAATTTCTCCGCTCCTCTTTCCATTACAAAAACTCCTGTAACAGTGGAATGTGCCGAAAAGTGCTATGTCCAGCTGTCTTTCCATTTCTCTGGTAGTCAGACGACGTCCCGGATCAACAAAGCGTTCACTTTGGAAATTATCTGGTCGTTTGAGCCTGTCGATCACTGCTCGGTGCGCGGCGCGCCATCCGCTGCTGTGGGCCGTCTTTAATCCAGTTGTAATTGTCCTTACTCTGTGTGATCCCCATAAGATCTTCACCGAAAGCCATTTGAATTTTCCAAATGGTTTCCACCTGGCTGTCTCTCACACTTTCTGAAAAAATTTTGATGAAGCAAAGCGGCAGTCGATCAGCCAATTTCCTGACAATGAAAATCGGACGAGGGGCTGGACCACTCCTTCCACAAGGCGTGCTCACAGGCGAATGACGCAACCGACCGGCATGAAAAAACTCACCCATGCGCACGAAGGTTCAAGCTTTGGCTGATGCAATCACACATGATTCAAATCCATATAGTTTTTGCAAAAAATAAAAAGGTCCGTTACTTTTCTAACAGACCTCGTATTTTGGGTGAAGGATGAACGGCGTCCAGCCCCTCTCCAGGAGTTGGGTACGGTGGAGTGTCCTTGCCTCAAGTGGAGGAGTTTAAGTATCTCGGGGTCTTGTTCATGAGTGAGGGACGGATGGAGCGTGAGATCGATAGACGGATCGCTGCAGCGTCTGCAGTGATGCGGTCGCTGTGTCGGGCCGTCGTGGTGAAGAGAGAGCTGAGTAGGGGGGCAAAGCTCTCGATTTACCAATCGATCTACATTCCGATCCTCACCTATGGTCATGAGATTTGGCTCATGACCGAAAGAACGAGATCGCGGGTACAAGCGACCGAGATGAGTTTCCTCCGCAGGGTGGCTGGGCGCTTCCTTAGAGATAGGGTGAGGAGCTCGGTCACTCGGGAGGAGCTTGGAGTCGAGCCGCTGCTCCTCCCCGTTGAAAGGAGTCAGTTGAGGTGGCTCGGGCATCTTTTCCGGATGCCCCCTGGACGCCTCGCTGGAGAGGTGTTCCGGGCACGTCCCATTGGGAGGAGGCCCCAGGGAAGACCCAGGACACGCTGGAAGGATTACATCTCTCGGCTGGCTTGGGAACGCCTTGGGGTTCGCCCGGAGGAGCTGGGGGAGGTGTGTGGGGATCGGGAGGTCTGGGCAGCTTTGCTTGAGCTGCTGCCCCCGCGACCCGACTCCGGATAAAGCGGAAGAAAATGGATGTGGATGGATGGATGAACGGCAGTAAAATGGAACACGAATTGGACTAATAGTTTTGGAGAAGCTACGAATATTATGTAACATTGCTAATTAATATGCAGATGTCACGGACATGAATGAGCGAAGCTCGTCAGCTTCTCACCATGTCATTTAGGTCCTTCAGACTTTATTTTTAAGTAAATGCTTCAGCAGAGTATTAGCATAGCAAAAGACCCCCCACCTTTTTAAGCATTTTTCTTTATTTGACTCTCACATACCTGAAAAAGCTCCTCACCATCTAACCATGTCCTTTAGGTCTTTCAGACTTTTTTCAGTAAAATTGTTCTCGGGAGCATGAGCATGACTAAAACCTATCAGCTTCCCCTTTAAGCATTTTACTTATTTTGCCTTTCAGCTTCTGGAGGGGCTCTGCCCCCCATACTCTCCACCTTTTTAAGCATTTTTCTTTTTTTGCTTTTCAGCAGACCCCCCTAATTACAGCTCTCTTAACCCCTGCTACTTTAAGCATTTTTTTTTATGTAGATGTAAATTAAAATTCAAAGTCTTCAGCTAGTTGACATGTCATGTAAATGTCACTTATATACATGCTGTCCATATTCTTGAGCCGCTTAGGTGGGTAGGGAGAGTTCCCATGGGATAAAAAAGCTTTTCAAACTACCATCCCTGGTTCTCAAGACTAGGCAGCTAAGTGGCTGTACTCTAGTCTTTTTTTTTTAAGATATCTATGTGTACCTTAGTAAACACTAGTAGAGTTCCACCTAACATTTGGAATGTATAATAGAAAGATATACTTTACTGAACTGTCATATCAATATGATATACAATATGACTATGATTTGACACAAAGTGCAGCAACAGTGAAAATTAAACATTCTTAAACAAAACTGTAATAATACCACACTCATTTTGCACTCGTCATAAGGTTAGGATACTGTGCCCTCCAAAAGTATTGGAACACTTGGAATTTTTAATTTGTTCATGCCATTTTAAATACAAGAAAAACAAAAAATAAAGAATAAAAATGTGTAAAATTATCTTCCTCAAACTGAAACTGAAAGCAAATTTCTAAAATTTGATAAAACCTGTAAATAATAATCAGTTTTATTGCCAGTTTTCTAGACATTTTTTAGACAAGTCGGGGGATGGAAACATGATAAGTAATAAGAATGATAAATGATAAAAATGGTGACAAAGGTCAGTTTCAGTTTGTACAGGGGTCAAAAGTTAAAGTTGCGCCATTAATTTTGATCCAGCTGTATTTGTGCTGAATTTGATGCTTGTATCACCATTTGAAGGATTGTTTCAGTTATCTGCTGCACTAACAAGCCAACAGAGCATGAACCAGCTGTTGTCTGTTACCTTAAACATGTGTATATAAGGCAACCCCGAATTAAAGCAGAAATGCTGCTTTTAACATCCTGGAACTAATTTCTGACATAAAATACGGTTGTTTACTTACCAATATAAAGTTTGGTGTCATTAGAAGTCCATAGTTCAAACAACGTGTTCAGTTCAAATCTGAAGCAAACATTTTTCTTCTTCTACTAAGGTGGATTCAAACTTTTTGTGGTACATAGCACAAACTACTAGGAACCGAGCAGTCAATGTGACTCACTGATTTAAAAATGTCTTTCAACCAGACGTGTGGTGCTGTGACATGTCAATCATCTGTGTCCAATCAGATTTCAGGAGAGTCCAGTGCAACACCAGCCGCCGCTCTCGCTCCACCCATGCCACGAACTGTTTGATATTTGAACATTTCCTGTTCCACTGTGACTGATAAATTGGCACTTCCTGTTTGAGTGTGAGCTTGCCACTGAGTTCCCGTGAGATTCCATGGGATCTCATCTGTCAAACCAGGAAGTGTTTGACATTTGAACATTTCCTGTTTTACTGTGGATTTGAAAATTGGCACTTCCTGTTTAGGATGCCCTGTACCATGAGTAAGCTTTGCACCACAGCGCGATGCTTCGCTCATATAATTTGGACCCACACACCTTTCCAGCAGGGGGCAGTAAATCAATCAATCAATCAATCAATTTTATTTATATAGCGCCAAATCACAACAAACAGTTGCCCCAAGGCGCTTTATATTGTAAGGCAAGGCCATACAATAATTACGTAAAAACCCCAACGGTCAAAACGACCCCCTGTGAGCAAGCACTTGGCGACAGTGGGAAGGAAAAACTCCCTTTTAACAGGAAGAAACCTCCAGCAGAACCAGGCTCAGGGAGGGGCAGTCTTCTGCTGGGACTGGTTGGGGCTGAGGGGAGAGAATCAGGAAAAAGACAAGCAGCGGAAGACAGCAGAGATCAATCACCAATGATTAAAAGCAGAGTGGTGCATACAGAGCAAAAAGAGAAAGAAACACTCAGTGCATCATGGGAACCCCCCAGCAGTCTAAGCCTATAGCAGCATAACTAAGGGATGGTTCAGGGTCACCTGATCCAGCCCTAACTATAAGCTTTTCAAAAAGGAAAGTTTTAAGCCTAATCTTAAAAGTAGAGAGGGTGTCTGTCTCCCTGATCCGAATTGGGAGCTGGTTCCACAGGAGAGGAGCCTGAAAGCTGAAGGCTCTGCCTCCCATTCTACTCTTACAAACCCTAGGAACTACAAGTAAGCCTGCAGTCTGAGAGTGAAGCGCTCTATTGGGGTGATATGGTACTATGAGGTCCCTAAGATAAGATGGGACCTGATTATCAATCAATCAATCAACTTTTTTCTTGTATAGCGCCAAATCACAACAAACAGTTGCCCCAAGGCGCTCCACATTGCAAGGCAAGGCCATACAATAATTATGAAACACAGTCTACGTCTAAAGCAACATAACCAAGGGATGGTCCAGGGTCACCCGATCCAGCCCTAACTATAAGCCTTAGCGAAAAGGAAAGTTTTAAGCCTAATCTTAAAAGTAGAGAGGGTATCTGTCTCCCTGATCTGAATTGGGAGCTGGTTCCACAGGAGAGGAGCCTGAAAGCTGAAGGCTCTGCCTCCCATTCTACTCTTACAAACCCTAGGAACTACAAGTAAGCCCGCAGTCTGAGAGCGAAGCGCTCTAATGGGGTAATATGGTACTACGAGGTCCCTAAAATAAGATGGGACCTGATTATTCAAAACCTTATAAGTAAGAAGAAGAATTTTAAATTCTATTCTAGCATTAACAGGAAGCCAATGAAGGGAGGCCAACACGGGTGAGATATGATCTCTCCTGCTAGTCCCCGTCAGTACTCTAGCTGCAGCATTCTGAACCAACTGAAGGCTTTTTAGGGAACTTTTAGGACAACCTGATAATAATGAATTAGAATAGTCCAGCCTAGAGGAAATAAATGCATGAATTAGTTTTTCAGCATCACTCTGAGACAAGACCTTTCTGATTCTCTGACTCTCTGCAGCTTCTCTCCCCCTGCCATCCCCTCATTACCCCATCCCCGTAGAGACGGTGCCTGCTCCCAGACCACCAATAACTAGCAAAAATCTATTTAAGCATAAAAATTCAAAAAGAAAAAATAATATAGCACCTTCAATTGCACCACAGACTAAAACAGTTAAATGTGGTCTATTAAACATTAGGTCTCTTTCTTCTAAGTCCCTGTTGATAAATGATTAATATTGATCAACGTATTGATTTATTCTGCCTAACAGAAACTTGGTTACAGCAGGATGAATATGTTAGTTTAAATGAGTCAACACCCCCGAGTCACACTAACTGTCAGAATGCTCGTAGCACGGGCCGGGGCGGAGGATTAGCAGCAATCTTCCATTCCAGCTTATTAATTAATCAAAAACCTAGACAGAGCTTTAATTCATTTGAAAGCTTGTCTCTTAGTCTTGTCCATCCAAATTGGAAGTCCCAAAAACCAGTTTTATTTGTTATTATCTATCGTCCACCTGGTCGTTACTGTGAGTTTCTCTGTGAATTTTCAGACCTTTTGTCTGACTTAGTGCTTAGCTCAGATAAGATAATTATAGTGGGCGATTTTAACATCCACACAGATGCTGAGAATGACAGCCTCAACACTGCATTTAATCTATTATTAGACTCTATCGGCTTTGCTCAAAAAGTAAATGAGTCCACCCACCACTTTAATCATATTTTAGATCTTGTTCTGACTTATGGTATGGAAATAGAAGACTTAACAGTATTCCCTGAAAACTCCCTTCTCTCTGATCATTTTTTAATAACATTTACATTTACCCTGATGGACTACCCAGCAGTGGGGAATAAGTTTCATTACACTAGAAGTCTTTCAGAAAGCGCTGTAACTAGGTTTAAGGATATGATTCCTTCTTTATGTTCTCTAATGTCATATACCAACACAGAGCAGAGTAGCTACCTAAACTCTGTAAGGGAGCTAGAGTATCTCGTCAATAGTTTTACATCCTCATTGAAGACAACTTTGGATGCTGTAGCTCCTCTGAAAAAGAGAGCTTTGAATCAGAAGTGTCTGACTCCGTGGTATAACTCACAAACTCGTAGCTTAAAGCAGATAACCCGTAAGTTGGAGAGGAAATGGCGTCTCACTAATTTAGAAGATCTTCACTTAGCCTGGAAAAAGAGTTTGTTGCTCTATAAGAAAGCCCTCCGTGAAGCTAGGACATCTTTCTACTCACTAATTGAAGAAAATAAGAACAACCCCAGGTTTCTTTCAGCACTGTAGCCAGGCTGACAAAGAGTCAGAGCTCTATTGAGCTGAGTATTCCATTAACTTTAACTAGTGATGACTTCATGACTTTCTTTGCTAACAAAATTTTGACTATTAGAGAAAAAATTACTCATAACCATCCCAAAGATGTATCGTTATCTTTGGCTGCTTTCAGTGATGCCGGTATTTGGTTAGACTCTTTCTCTCCGATTGTTCTGTCTGAGTTATTTTCATTAGTTACTTCATCCAAACCATCAACATGCTTATTAGACCCCATTCCTGCCAGGCTGCTCAAGGAAGTCCTACCATTATTTAATGCTTCAATCTTAAATATGATCAATCTATCTTTGTTAGTTGGTTATGTACCACAGGCCTTTAAGGTTGCAGTAATTAAACCATTACTTAAAAAGCCATCACTTGACCCAGCTATCTTAGCTAATTATAGGCCAATCTCCAACCTTCCTTTTCTCTCAAAGATTCTTGAGAGGGTAGTTGTAAAACAGCTAACTGATCACCTGCAGAGGAATGGTCTATTTGAAGAGTTTCAGTCAGGTTTTAGAATTCATCATAGTACAGAAACAGCATTAGTGAAGGTTACAAATGATCTTCTTATGGCTTCGGACAGTGGACTTATCTCTGTGCTTGTTCTGTTGGACCTCAGTGCTGCTTTTGATACTGTTGACCATAAAATTTTATTACAGAGATTAGAGCATGTCATAGGTATTAAAGGCACTGCGCTGCGGTGGTTTGAATCATATTTGTCTAATAGATTACAGTTTGTTCATGTAAATGGGGAATCTTCTTCACAGACTAAAGTTAATTATGGAGTTCCACAAGGTTCTGTGCTAGGACCAATTTTATTCACTTTATACATGCTTCCCTTAGGCAGTATTATTAGACGGTATTGCTTAAATTTTCATTGTTACGCAGATAATACCCAGCTTTATCTATCCATGAAGCCAGAGGATACACACCAATTAGCTAAACTGCAGGATTGTCTTACAGACATAAAGACATGGATGACCTCTAATTTCCTGCTTTTAAACTCAGATAAAACTGAAGTTATTGTACTTGGCCCCACAAATCTTAGAAGCATGGTGTCTAACCAGATCGTTACTCTGGATGGCATTTCCCTGATCTCTGGTAATACTGTGAGAAATCTTGGAGTTATTTTTGATCAGGATATGTCATTCAAAGCGCATATTAAACAAATATGTAGGACTGCCTTTTTTCATTTACACAATATCTCTAAAATCAGAAAGGTCTTGTCTCAGAGTGATGCTGAAAAACTAATTCATGCATTTATTTCCTCTAGGCTGGACTATTGTAATTCATTATTATCAGGTTGTCCTAAAAGTTCCCTAAAAAGCCTTCAGTTGGTTCAGAATGCTGCAGCTAGAGTACTGACGGGGACTAGCAGGAGAGAGCATATCTCACCCGTGTTGGCCTCTCTTCATTGGCTTCCTGTTAATTCTAGAATAGAATTTAAAATTCTTCTTCTTACTTATAAGGTTTTGAATAATCAGGTCCCATCTTATCTTAGGGACCTCGTAGTACCATATTACCCCATTAGAGCGCTTCGCTCTCAGACTGCAGGCTTACTTGTAGTTCCTAGGGTTTGTAAGAGTAGAATGGGAGGCAGAGCCTTCAGCTTTCAGGCTCCTCTCCTGTGGAACCAGCTCCCAATTCAGATCAGGGAGACAGATACCCTCTCTACTTTTAAGATTAGGCTTAAAACTTTCCTTTTCGCTAAGGCTTATAGTTAGGGCTGGATCGGGTGACCCTGGACCATCCCTTGGTTATGTTGCTTTAGACGTAGACTGTGGGGGGGTTCCCATGATGCACTGTTTCTTTCTTTTTTTGCTCCGTATGCATCACTCTGCATTTAATCATTAGTGATCGATCTCTGCCCCCCTTCTCGGCATGTCTTTTTCCTGGTTCTTTCCCTCAGCCCCAACCAGTCTCAGCAGAAGACTGCCCCTCCCTGAGCCTGGTTCTGCTGGAGGTTTCTTCCTGTTAAAAGGGAGTTTTTCCTTCCCACTGTGGCCAAGTGCTTGCTCATAGGGGTCGTTTTGACCGTTGGGGTTTTTCATGGTTATTGTATGGCCTTGCCTTGCAATATGGAGCGCCTTGGGGCAACTGTTTGTTGTGATTTGGCGCTATATAAGAAAAAAGTTGATTGATTGATTGATTGACTCTGAGACAAGACCTTTCTAATTTTAGAGATATTGCGTAAATGCAAAAAGCAGTCCTACATATTTGTTTAATATGCGCATTGAATGACATATCCTGATCAAAAATGACTCCAAGATTTCTCACAGTATTACTAGAGGTCAGGGTAATGCCATCCAGAGTAAGGATCTGGTTAGACACCATGTTTCTAAGATTTGTGGGGCCAAGTACAATAACTTCAGTTTTATCTGAGTTTAAAAGCAGGAAATTAGAGGTCATCCATGTCTTTATGTCTGTAAGACAATCCTGCAGTTTAGCTAATTGGTGTGTGTCCTCTGGCTTCATGGATAGATAAAGCTGGGTATCATCTGCGTAACAATGAAAATTTAAGCAATGCCGTCTAATAATACTGCCTAAGGGAAGCATGTGTAAAGTGAATAAAATTGGTCCTAGCACAGAACCTTGTGGAACTCCATAATTAACCTTAGTCTGTGAAGACGATTCCCCATTTACATGAACAAATTGTAATCTATTAGATAAATATGATTCAAACCACCGCAGTGCAGTGCCTTTAATACCTATGGCATGCTCTAATCTCTAATAAAGTTTTATGGTCAACAGTATCAAAAGCAGCACTGAGGTCTAACAGAACAAGCACAGAGATGAGTCCACTGTCTGAGGCCATAAGAAGATCATTTGTAACCTTCACTAATGCTGTTTCTGTACTATGATGAATTCTAAAACCTGACTGAAACTCTTCAAATAGACCATTCCTCTGCAGATGATCAGTTAGCTGTTTTACAACTACCCTTTCAAGAATTTTTGAGAGAAAAGGAAGGTTGGAGATTGGCCTATAATTAGCTAAGATAGCTGGGTCAAGTGATGGCTTTTTAAGTAATGGTTTAATTACTGCCACCTTAAAAGCCTGTGGTACATAGCCAACTAATAAAGATAGAGTGATCATATTTAAGATCGAAGCATTAAATAATGGTAGGGCTTCCTTGAGCAGCCTGGTAGGAATGGGGTCTAATAGACATGTTGATGGTTTGGATGAAGTAACTAATGAAAATAACTCAGACAGAACAATCTGAGAGAAAGAGTCTAACCAAATACCGGCATCACTGAAATCAGCCAAAGATAACGATACGTCTTTGGGATGGTTATGAGTAATTTTTCTCTAATAGTTAAAATTTTATTAGCAAAGAAAGTCATGAAGTCATTACTAGTTAAAGTTAAAGGAATACTCGGCTCAATAGAGCTCTGACTCTTTGTCAGCCTGGCTACAGTGCTGAAAAGAAACCTGGGGTTGTTCTTATTTTCTTCAATTAGTGATGAGTAGTAAGATGTCCTAGCTTTACGGAGGGCTTTTTTATAGAGCAACAGACTCTTTTTCCAGGCTAAGTGAAGATCTTCTAAATTAGTGAGATGCCATTTCCTCTCCAACTTACGGGTTATCTGCTTTAAGCTGCGAGTTTGTGAGTTATACTACGGAGTCAGGCACTTCTGATTTAAAGCTCTCTTTTTCAGAGGAGCTACAGCATCCAAAGTTGTCTTCAATGAGGATGTAAAACTACTGATGAGATACTCTATCTCACTTACAGAGTTTAGGTAGCTACTCTGCACTGTGTTGGTATATGGCATTAGAGAACATAAAGAAGGAATCATATCCTTAAACCTAGTTACAGCGCTTTCTGAAAGACTTCTAGTGTAATGAAACTTATTCCCCACTGCTGGGTAGTCCATCAAGTAAATGTAAATGTTATTAAGAAATGATCAGACAGAAGGGAGTTTTCAGGAATACTGTTAAGTCTTCAATTTCCATACCATAAGTCAGAACAAGATCTAATGTTGTATGGCTGGGGGGCCTGGCTGCCTTTTTGTTTCTGTCTTTTGTTTTTCCTTCCAGGTGGCTTGCATTTGGGACTGAGTGGCTGTGTTGCTGAGGTTATCAGGACCTCACCCTGATCACCTGCGGCTCATCAGGACTCACAGCTGAGGTGCATCTATATGGATTGGAACATGGTGGCATTTAAGACTGGAGTATACAGTGTGTATTTGCCAGAGACTCGACCTTGTGACCAGATGGGTGAGATCGTCGTCTCGGGAGCCATCTCATCATCAGTGGATGCAGAGAACGTCCAGGGTTTGATGCACGGTCTGTGAAAGAAGGGGTGAGGTCTCACGCTCGTCAGCACACTTCCTGAGGTACGTTAGATTTTGTGACTAACATTTATACAGTCAGTAAATGTGGTGTCCCTCACACCTTATTATATTGAGCTGTATGTTAGTCATGTATCGGCTTCCACTGCAGTGGAGTTTTGTGAACTGGATGTTCCATGCCTGCAGGTTGGGAGCTGATTAGTAATCAAGCCAGGAAGTGTTTGCTGTTTGTACACCTTTAAGTGTTCCCTCTGTGTGTAGAGTGTGGACTCACATAAAGGTTCCTTCTTTCACAGACTCGGTTTGTTGCGGCCACCTGGGGGGTGTCGGCGGGGTCCTTGGGTCCGAACAGCTTCTGGCTCTGGACTGTTAGCGCTGCTGGGAGCGCACCACCCCAGACCGCACTTTCTTTTGTTATTTTTTGTATCACTGTTATGTATTAAATTCAGTTAGCCTTTGTACCGTGCTCTGCTTATTTCATACTGGGTCCTTCAAACGCTGGTCGGTTCTCCGAGCTGCGTCCGACACATAACATAAGATATGATTAAAGTGGTGGGTGGACTCATTTACATTTTGAGCAAAGCCAATTGAGTCTAATAATAGATTAAATGCAGTGTTGAGGCTGTCATTCTCAGCATCTGTGTGGATGTTAAAATCGCCCACTATAATTATCTTATCTGAGCTAAGCACTAAGTCAGACAAAAGGTCTGAAAATTCACAGAGAAACTCACAGTAACGAATAGGAGGACGATAGATAACAACAAATAAAACTGTTTTTTGGGACTTCCAATTTGGATGGACAAGACTAAGAGTCAATCTTTCAAATGAATTAAAGCTCTGTCTGGGTTTTTGATTAATTAATAAGCTGGAATGGAAGATTGCTGCTAATCCTCCGCCTCGTCCCGTGCTACGAGCGTTCTGGCAGTTAGTGTGACTCGGGGGTGTTGACTCATTTAAACTAACATATTCATCCTGCTGTAACCAGGTTTCTGTAAGGCAGAATAAATCAATATATTGATCAATTATTATCATTTAATAACAGGGACTTAGAAGAGAGAGACCTAATGTTTAATAGACCACATTTAACTGTTTTAGTCTGTGGTACAGTTGAAGGTGCTATATTATTTTGTCTTTTTGAATTTTTATGCTTAAATAGATTTTTGCTGGTTATTGGTGGTCTGGGAGCAGGCACCGTCTCTACGGTGATGGGGTAATGAGGGATGGCAGGGGGAGAGAAGCTGCAGAGAGGTGTGTAAGACTACAACTCTGCTTCCTGGTCCCAACCCTGGATAGTCACGGTTTGGAGGATTTAAGAAAATTGGCCAGATTTCTAGAAAGTGCGATGGATGCCGTCTCTCCTAACAAGACCAGGTTTTCCCCAGAAGCTTTGCCAATTATCTATGAAGCCCACCTCATTTTTTGGACACCACTCAGACAGCCAGCAATTCAAGGAGAACATGCGGCTAAACATGTCACTCCCGGTCCGATTGGGGAGGGGCCCAGAGAAAACTACAGAGTCCGACATTGTTTTTGCAAAGTTACACACCGATTCAATGTTAATTTTAGTGACCTCCGATTGGCCGATAAATCATCTTTATACACTCAACAAAAATATAAACGCAACACTTTTGGTTTTGCTCCCATTTTGTATGAGATGAACTCAAAGATCTAAAACTTTTTCCACATACACAATATAACCATTTCCCTCAAATATTGTTCACAAACCAGTCTAAATCTGTGATAGTGAGCACTTCTCCTTTGCTGAGATAATCCATCCCACCTCACAGGTGTGCCATATCAAGATGCTGATTAGACACCATGATTAGTGCACAGGTGTGCTTTAGACTGCCCACAATAAAAGGCCACTCTGAAAGGTGCAGTTTTATCACACAGCACAATGCCACAGATGTCGCAAGATTTGAGGGAGCGTGCAATTGGCATGCTGACAGCAGGAATGTCAACCAGAGATGTTGCTCGTGTATTGAATGTTCATTTCTCTACCATAAGCCGTCTCCAAAGGCGTTTCAGAGAATTTGGCAGTACATCCAACCAGCCTCACAACCGCAGACCACATGTAACCACACCAGCCGAGGACCTCCACATCCAGCATGTTCACCTCCAAGATCGTCTGAGACCAGCCACTCGGACAGCTGCTGAAACAATCAGTTTGCATAACCAAAGAATTTCTGCACAAACTGTCATAAACCGTCTCAGGGAAGCTCATCTGCATGCTCGTCGTCGTCATCGGGTCTCGACCTGACTCCAGTTCGTCGTCGTAACCGACTTGCTTACATTCATTGGCGTTTGGCACGTTAGAGAGGTGTTCTCTTCACAGATGAATCCCAGTTCACACTGTCCAGAGCAGATGGCAGACAGCGTGTGTGGCGTCGTGTGGGTGAGCGGTTTTCTGATGTCAATGTTGTGGATCGAGTGGCCCATGGTGGTGGTGGGGTTATGGTATGGGCAGGCGTCTGTTATGGACGAAGAACACAGGTGCATTTTATTGATGGCATTTTGAATGCAACAGAGATACTGTGACGAGATCCGGAGGCCCATTGTTGTGCCATACATCCAAGAACATCACCTCGTGTTGCAGCACGGCCCCATGTTGCAAGGATCTGTACACAATTCTTGGAAGCTGAAAATGTCCCAGTTCTTGCATGGCCGGCATACTCACCCGGACATGTAACCCATTGAGCATGTTTGGGATGCTCTGGACCGGCGTATACGACAGCGTGTACCAGTTCCTGCCAATATCCAGCAACTTCGCACAGCCATTGAAGAGGAGTGAACCAACATTCCACAGGCCATAATTGACAACCTGATCAACTCTATGCAAAGGAGATGTGTTGCACTGCATGAGGCAAATGGTGGTCACACCAATACTGACTGGTATCCCCCCCCAATAAAACAAAACTGCACCTTCAGAGTGGCCTTTTATTGTGGACAGTCTAAGGCACACCTGTGCACTAATCATGGTGTCCTAATCAGCATCTTGATATGGCACACCTGTGAGGTGGGATGGATTATCTCAGCAAAGGAGAAGTGCGCACTATCACAGATTTAGACTGGTTTGTGAACAATATTGAGGGAAATGGTGATATTGTGTATGTGGAAAAAAGTTTTAGATCTTTGAGTTCATCTCAATACAAAATGGGAGCAAAAGTGTTGCGTGTATATTGTTGTTGAGTGGATTAAAAGTGTGAATGTAAGTGCATATAATTGTAAATATGTTAAAACATACATGGGATGACACAAGAAAGTGACAACACTTATTTCCATTGTGGTCCATTTAAAAATCAAATGACAAAATAGAAGTAAAATTTCAATTTCAATTCATTTTCATTTATATAGCATCAAATTACAACAGAGTTGCCTCAAAGCACTTCACACAGGTAAGGTCAAACCTTACCAAAACCCAGAGCAACAGTGGTAAGGAAAAACTCCCTCTGAGGAAGAAACCTCAAGCAGACCAGACTCAAAGGGGTGACCCTCTGCTTGGACCATGATACAGACACAAATTACAGAACAATTCACAGAACAATTCACGGACGAATATACAAGAAATTCTACTGGTGCACAGGACAGGAGGATCGCCAACACGAATACAACTCCCATCTCTGGATGGAGCTGCACCTTAAACAGAGAGAAAAAACAGAATCAGGCATCAGAAGGACAAAAAATACTGTATAATTTGCCAGCATTAAACAAGGAAAACAGAGAAATACTAAGGTGATCGCCGGCCACTAGCCCTAAACTTCACTAAAAGACCCAGAATTTAGGTAAAGTTGAGGCCGCGGCCCGCTCCAATTACTAATAAATGAATTAAAAGAGTAAAAAGCGTAAAACAAAACTGTACTTGCATGCTAGCCATATGAAAGGGGAATTAAGTGCGTCTTAAGTCTGGACTTGAAAGTCTCCACAGAATCTGACTGTTTTATTGACGCAGGGAGATCATTCCACAGAACGGGGCATGATAAGCGAAAGCTCTATGACCTGCAGACTTCTTATTCACCTTAGGGACACAAAGTAGTCCTGCACCCTGAGAACGTAAAGCCCGGGCCGGTACGTAAGGTTAATTAGGTCAGCTAGGTAGGGAGGTGCCAGTCCATGAATAATTTTATAGTTTAGTAGCAGAACCTTAAAATTCTGATCTCACTGGGACAGGAAGCCAGTGAAGGGATGCCAAAATGGTGGTAATGTGGTCGAACTTTCTGCTTCGTGTCAAAGTCTGGCTGCAGCATTTTGAACAACTGGAGCCCCTAATGCTAGACGGCGGTAAACCAGAAAATAGAACACTGCAGTAGTCCAATCTAGAAGAGATAAATGCATGGATCAGGGTCTCAGCATCAGCCATAGACAGGATGGGACGAATCTTCACTATATTTTGCAGGTGGAAGAAAGCAGTCCTAGTAATATTTCTAATGTGGGCCAAAGGACAACGAAGGATCAAAAATTACCCCAAGGTTCCTCACTTTGTCAGTGTGATGTATGACACACGAGCCGAGCTGAGCGTTAACTGGTCAAATTGATGCTGATGTCTCACTGGATCAAGAACCATCATTTCAGTCTTATCAGAGTTTAAAAGTTGGAAGTTTCTAGACATCCAACTTCTCACTGATTTTATGTGAACGAGATTACCAGCAGTTATCGGCATGTATAACTGAGTATCATCTGCATAGCAGTGAAAGGTAATCGCAAAACGCTGCAATATGTGGAAGGGGAGAAAAGCAGGGGGCCTAAGACAGACCCCTGTGGAACCCCAAATTTAATTTCACTAAGGTTAGAGGTAGTGTTACTGTACAAACACAGTGAGAACGACTGGTCAAGTATGACGTCAGCCATGCAAGGGCACGCCCAGTAATCCCAAAATGATTTTCCAGCCTATCAAGTAGAATATGATGATCCACTGTATCAATGCAAGCACTGAGATCTAACAGCAGCAGAACCGTAGTGGTGTCCAAATCCAGAAGATCATTCACCACTTTAGTGAGAGCTGTCTCTGTGGAATGATAGTTTCCTAAAAAGCAGACTGCAGTGGCTCAAAGAGATTATTCTCAGTAAGATAGTCTACGAGCTGTCATGACACCACTTTTTCAAGAATTTTAGAGAAAAAATATTGGATTTGATATCAGCCGATAGTTTGTCAATACACTAAGGTCAGGATTAGGTTTCTTAAGTAATGGTTTATCACTGCAGATTTGAAACATTTAGGAACAGATCCAGAAGTTAAAGAAAGATTAATAATTTCCAGCACAGTCCGGCCCAAGAGTGGGCCACAGGTCCTTAAACAGTTTTGTTGGTATAGGATCAAATAAACAGGTTGTGCTTTTTGTTGACATTACAAAGTTTGTCAGCATGGCCTAGTGAGATACTGTCAAATTCCTGTAAATCTAGGTAATACCTCAGTAAAATAAAATAATAATAATAACAATAGTGTATGTATATATAACAAGAGCCTAAACACTTTATAAATACATTAAGTCAGTAAATTAACATTAACAATTACATAATTAACAGGAAATAAAAAAGTTGAGTTCCTCTTCTAAAAATTGATCAAAGGTTCTAAAAATATTGTGGAATCACACGCCACGTCCAACTCATTGCATAATTGATTACCACCCTTGAAAAATGTCAGCTACCTATTTTATAACACTACCCAATCTAGAGCCCGTGAATCCCCACGATCAACACGCTAGTTACTACTACCAACTGTGATCTGGCATTGTGTACTTCACCGCTTATGTATGGCTCTGAAAATGTCATATTAAGTACCCTCGCAACTTGGGGGTCTTTCTTCATCCCTACAGCCGGGACTGTATTGGGTAGACAAATAGGTGAGGGTTGTATTTTCACAGAACATTTTCTCAATTTAATATCAAAATGAAAATGTACTGCAGTAACACTACGGATGTCCTGATCAAGTTTGTGTTTGCCCTGATAAAGATCTGGATCATTTAATACTGAGTATCTGCCAGTACCAAATTCTGATCTGATACTTGTATATACCCAGATAATACACCTGTACTGGGCACACTATTACAATCAGCAAGTACAAGTACTCTGTGTAAAAATGTTTTGAAACACAAGGTTCGGTCAGATCGGCACACAGAAATGATCACACAGACTGCATTTTGCTAGAATAAAAGGCGTATATTTATTCCCCACAAAAGCAGTTACATGAAACACAAGTGGTTGCAGCGCATTTTTCTCTTACCGTGACGCCTTTAGGTGGAGAGCCAACACCTTCAGCAGAGTGCGCCTGTCAACCGCTGGGCATTCGTACGTTAACACCGCAGCAGACTCTGTTGAAGCATGGTTCTACTCCCTCTTTTCTAGTGTGTCCGCGAAGGGAGGGTGAGTGGCCAACTCAACCTCCCTGGCGCACATAATTTCTTTAATCAACAGGCATCTGAAAGTTATTTCAAAGATATAATAAAAGCAGTTCTTCACTCCCAGTTCAGAATGATCCCAGCATGCTTCACTCCCAGTCGTTAGTGGCTACGAAAACAAAGTCGTGCTATCAGTGTAATAATAACAAGTACATCCAGCTCTTCGCTCCCAGTTCAGACTGACCCCAGAGTGCTAAAACAAAATTAAATAACAAATACATTCTCAGGGTTACTTTAAGACAGGTGCAAAACAGCACAATAACATTTTTATTATACATTCCACTCTTGGTGTTTGCACCAGTCAATTTATGTAACCACCAACAGATTCAGGTAAGGCTGGGCTCCAGCCTATTCCAACGATTATGTCCTGCCATAGCATTTCCCACATTTCTTCCAGTGATTCACAAACAAAATTTTGAGTAATATAGTCGTGATTATACCTGTCCCAAACAATATACTCATACAAAACCCGATTTGTGGGGTCTAATGTAACATTATATTGGTTTACTCCAAAGGATCATGAATTAACAGTGTCAATTTCATCGCATTCGTTGAAATATTACCCATTCCACCTCTCGCCTTAAACGTATAACATAGATACATGTAAAAGTGTTATTGCTATAATTAATAGTATCAAAGGTGGCACTAAGGTACTCCTGGCAGTGACAGACATCCCTGAAAAGATATCCCACCAATGATGTGCTGATGCTTGCTGTACTAATTTTGCCACATGTTTTACCCGGTCACTAGCTATCAATGTAGACACCATGAGACTGGAGATGTTGGACGTATGTGACTCTATTAATTGCTGAATTTCCGTAGATTGTTCCAATGCGCATTTGAAACGCTCCAGGGAAAGACTCCATGGGGAATGCAATACATCCCATTGTACCGAAGTCAGCCGACTTGATACAGAATAATTAGTCAAACGATACGTCCGGTCTCCCCAATGCCATAAGTGCACATTGTTCAGGCAGCCAGTAAACGGAACCGAAGGTACTTGTGAATTATTTTTCATTGTTGCAACACACAGAGCATGTGGGCCGATCTGCCACAACATTTCTCTTGGTGTTTCCCTAGTCCAGTCACAAAGTACAACCTCTGAGTCGGTTAGACATGGATTGGCATATCCCGTTTGCAGCACACAGGCCATACCTTTATCTGTTTTGTCACACATTTTGGTATCAAAAGTCGTATTAGTTTTTGGTTCTAACCACTCTCCATCCATATGCAAGAACCAATAACCATTAGTCGTTATCACAGGTAACACTTGATATTTACAAACAACCTTTGGTTGTGTCACATTGTACTGGGTCCAATACCCAGTACATACTGTTTCATTACATTGTGTATATTCTGGATGTAGCTTTAACCATAAGGTGTTGCTAATGTTCCAAATCCTTCTCCAATCATGATAGTTCCCTGTAGTAACTATTCGCTAAAATCTTTCCCTTTGAGCCTTTGCATGAATGGTTTGTAATGTACATGCTGTCCAATTTCCCATATGCGAAATATTTTTAAATGCATCATAAGTTTCATTCCATAATTTCAATTGCCATTGAAAACTTTTTTGCCATAAATTAGTCCTACCAATGCTGTGGGCATCCACTCTCCAACCTGATGAACTACTTGGGACGAGTATTTCCCAGTGTTTGATAACATTGTTCTGGTTACCTCATTATCTACTGTATTCGACACCCCAGGACAGTTCCTGTTCCTCCTAATAGAGTGTCATACCACGCCCTTCGACGTCTTCTGCAAATTGGAATTTTTGGAAAGGTAACTTGCCAATATACCTTTGTCTTCACTGTTGCTTGTGGCACAAGTAAAATTGTCCTGTTGACTTGTTTTAGTGAGATTTCTCCAGACGAGCTCCACTCGTGGTTGGACTTCTCTCACTTGATGTCCTTTCGTCATTCCCCAACAACCGGAGACCATGGCACCACCTACAAGGAGGAGTATGACCCAGCAGCCGACACCTCCAATCCCGGGGCTTCCACTGGTTGCCATAGCGACGCCCGCCTCTTGTGGTCCTCGATCGCCCGATCAGCAACTCCCAGCAGGGCATCAATCCGAGCCTAGACAACACAAGTGTAACTACGGGTAGAATGACAACGATTAGTCTTCTCTTACATAACACTTGATACAGGCACATTTACCCATTTTTCTTCACCCTGATAGAGTATACTAACAGTTGCATCATTCCCTTGAGCTATAATTTCTGCCGCCTTAGGCGGTCCGTTAGGTTGTTTCACACCAAACTTTGGCACCTGCTTGATCTGAGGAACCAAAACCTTGTGTTCCTCGTGTAGTTATTACTATGGGTTTGGTATCTCCTGTACCAACCCCATTTCACAGGGTTTAATTATTAATTGAGCAATTTTATCCCCTTTATTCAATATCAGGGGTGTTCTCCAAATAATCGACAACCACTCCAATCTCACCTTGATAATCTGCATCTATCACTCCGGCCTGAATAGTCAGCCCTTTAAGTGATAGACCACTGCGTGGCAGGATGTGCCCATATGTGCCCTTCGGACACTGTAGGCCTAGTCCTGTTTTTACCACTTGAATTTGGTCAGGTACCAATGTGACAGTAGTCAATGTTCTTAAGTCTAGTCCTGCTGAGCCTGGAGTTGCTCTGACAGGTAGTTCCGCTTGTGGATCAATTTTCCACATTTTGATGCTTTCTGTAGTATGCTCTATCATTTCTCCTGAAATCATTCTTATCAAGGGTGTGGATCCCGACCCTAAAGGTCGATTGTTCAGCTGATCCACAGCAGTGGTCAAATCCTGTTTCCATTGTCGCATAGTGCGATCTTTTGACAGCTTCCGTAGGGTCTCTTTAAGAAGCCCGTTCATTCGCTCTATTAACCCCGCCGCTTGCGGGTAATAGGGAATATGATAAATCCATTCAACATGATGTTCTTGGGCCCACTCTTTCACTCTATTTCCTGTAAAATGAGTACTGGCAAACCATAATACTGCTGTATTATTTTCAAACACTTAAGTGTGGCCATGTGATTTGCAAATTTACATGGATGCACTACCAAGACCCCAGAAAATATCTACAGCAGTGCATGCATGTCTACATCCCTTAGACATGGGCAGTGGTCCAATAAAATCTAACTGCCAAATTTGACCAGGACTTTTTCCACGATTTAACTGCCCATGCAAATGTTGAGGAACACCCTTCCGGTGGTGTTGACATTGTTCACACTCAGTGATTGCTGTTTTCACATCATCCAATTTTAGATCAATACCTCGATCTCTGGCCCATTTTAGGGTACCTTGAACCCCCCAATGTCCTGCTTTGACATGAGCCCATCTAGCCAATCCTGGGCTGGATTGTCTTAATTCAATCATTACTTTTACTAATTGATCTGCAGCTTATTATATAAAGCTTCTGAGTCTTGTCCATTAGTGTGTGCATCTACATGCGTCACAGTAATAGGAATTGTTTTAGCCTTTTCCCAAATGTCTTCCCACAATTCTCTTCCCAAACTTCTTTAGAATGTATTTTCCAATTAGTGGCATGCCATGTAGGCATCCAGGTAAGTAGTCCTTGGGTCACTGACCATGAGTCTGTATAAATATGGAGGCCCTGTGGTCCTCCCTGCATGACCACCATATGCACGGCCTTCAACCCCGCCCACTGACTGCTTTTTCCTTCTCCTAATTCTTCCAGAGACTGACCTAATTGTGGATTAAAAGCTCCTGCTTTCCATCGCCTTTTTCCTGCTTGATATTGACAGGAACCATCAGTGAACCATGCTCGACTTTTCTCATCATCTGACAAATCATCCCACCTTTTTCCTGCTTTAACAGGAGATTCCTCCAATGGTTGAACTTCAAAGGTTCCTCATCTTCCTCAGGAGCATCAGCTACTTGTTCATGCAGCAATGACACCCCTTTTTCACCTGGTTTTACACGCTCTGACACATACCATTTCCATTTTATTACACTAGCCTCCTAAGCTGTCCCTATTCGGTGAGTGGTGGGATTACTCATCACCCATGAGAGAATAGGTATCTGTGTCCTCATCATTACTTCATGTCCCACCGTTTGTGATTCAGTTTCAATCAACGCCCAATAGCATGCTAAAAGCTGTTTTTCAAAAGGTGTATAACGCATACCTGCGTCCGGGAGTTTTCTCGACCAGAATCCTAAAGGTTTTCGTATCCTGTTTTGTTTTTTGCCATAAGCTCCAATTAGCATAATCATTTAGAGCAGACACTTGAAGTTCTACTGGTCCTGATTGCATTTTCCTCTTGTTGTATGGCTTCCTTTGCCATATCAAATGAGCATTGTTGTTCCTCTCCCCATACAAACTCTTCTTTTTTTCTAGTGCATCGATATAAAGGCTGCAAAATCTGTCCTAAATGTGGAATATGATGTCTCCAAAATCCAAATAAACCAATATATCGTTGTGCATCTGTCTTACTGTGAGGTACTGGAAAGTTAGCTATTCTCTCTTTAGCTTTTTGTGTGATTTCCCTCTCTCCTTTATTCCAAACTATTCCTAAGAATTTCACTGTTTGAGCTGGTCCCTGAATCTTTGCTGGATTAATTTCCCAGCCAAATGATTTCATATGAGTCACTAATTTCGGTAGATATTCCACTACTTCTGCTTCTGTATCTCCTTGAAGCATACAAAACTCCTGCCTCCAAGTAGTCTTTTATGGTTGCAGTAATTTCTGCTTGTCCTCCAGGAATACGATATTGTTTCTGATTAATCACACATGTAGCCTCTGGAATGGGAAAAGGTTTCATTTTTATTTTTCCCACCAGAATCATTCTTACGTTTGCTATCCCAAATTGAAATTTACCCTGTTCTAAATGCAAAGTCATTCCAGCTAAAATATCCATGCCAATTATCCATTCATTAATTGGAGTCACTATTACAGTGTACACTTTAATTGGCATATTTCCAATTTTAAGCGGTATCGATATATTTTTTCCATACACCAATTGTCCGCCTAATCCAGTTAAGGGAACTATAGGTCCCTTCATTTTCTCTGGATTTCCATGAATCAATGAGGCCTCCGCTCCTGTGTCCACTAAAGCCGAGGTGACTTGAACTGATTTTTTCCAAAATATTTCCAATCACACATGGGGTCTAATATCACTTGTGAACCATTGTTTTAATTCTCGGCGGGCCACAAGAGTTTGACCATCATCCTAATCTTCCTCGCAAGGGTCAAAGCTCCAAGAACGCCTTTCTTTATTTTTCCCCTTCTTTTGTCTTTCTTTCCTTTCCGGACTGCAGCTATTTGCAGCTGATCATCATCAGAGTCCTCCTCCTCCTCCTCCTGTAGGGGAGGGGCACTAGGTTTCACTCCTTTCTTTTCTCCCTGCACAATTTCTTTCAACAATGAGGCCAATTCAAACATATCAGGGCGCATCCCTGACACACAAGTCACTTTCAATCCTTTTGTTTACATTTTCAGCCAAGAAGGAAGTTGGTACACCGTCTATTTCTTCGGCTTGAATTTCCAATTGCTTCACTTGTTGTTCTAATCTTGTCACCTTTTGTGATTTAGCACATTCTGATGAGCGGACTGTATCTAAAGTTAAAACCCGCTCTTTCCAGGCTTCTGCACAAATCCACATCATTTCATGAATACCTCCCAACGGAGCTTTCTCTTTAACCTCCACCCGTTTTAACATTTCACATAAAACTGGCGGAGTCGCGGTGGGAATCGCTCCAGTCCACGGCCCAGGGCGTCCCCCACGTCGCCGTAGAAGCTGGCCTATTTCCTTAAAAGTGATCCCATCCCACCCCGGGACCACTTCTTCCTGCTGAGATGCCACCTCCGCATCTCTCTTTCCCAATCTAAAGCAAGACTCCTGCTGAGATGCCACCTCCGCATCTCTCTTTCCCAATCTAAAGCAAGACTCCTGCTGAGATGCCACCTCCGCATCTCTCTTTCCCAATCTAAAGCAAGACATTTCTGTGTGTAGTCTGAGCGTAACCGTATCCTGCCGACAACGCCAAAATGTTTTGAAACACAAGGTTCGGTCAGATCGGCACACAGAAATGATCACACAGACTGCATTTTGCTAGAATAAAAAGGCGTATATTTATTCCCCACAAAAGCAGTTACATCAAACACAAGTGGTTGCAGCGCATTTTTCTCTTACCGTGACGCCTTTAAGGTGGAGAGCCAACACCTTCAGCAGAGTGCGCCTGTCAACCGGCTGGGCGTTCGTACGTTAACCCGCAGCAGACTCTGTTGAAGCATGGTTCTACTCCCTCTTTTCTAGTGTGTCCGCGAAGGGAGGGTGAGTGGCCAACTCAACCTCCCTGGCGCACATAATTTCTTTAATCAACAGGCATCTGAAAGTTATTTCAAAGATATAATAAAAGCAGTTCTTCACTCCCAGTTCAGAATGATCCCAGCATGCTTCACTCCCAGTCGTTAGTGGCTACGAAAACAAAGTCGTGCTATCAGTGTAATAATAACAAGTACATCCAGCTCTTCGCTCCCAGTTCAGACTGACCCCAGAGTGCTAAAACAAAATTAAATAACAAATACATTCTCAGGGTTACTTTAAGACAGGTGCAAAACAGCACAATAACATTTTTATTATACAAAAGTAAAGTGCCTTTATTGTCATTGCACATACATACAACAAAATTTGTCCTCTGCATTTAACCATCCTAATTACAACCACTAGGAGCAGTGGGCAGTCCGGCACCCGGGGACCAACTCCAGGTGGAGCGACGCTGCCTTGGTCAGGGGCAGAGAAAGGAGCAGACCCTAAATAAGCATGTTTTTGGTTGTGGCAGGAAACTGGAGTACCCGGAAGAAAGTTAAGTGTTTTTCATTTTTGTCCATTTAAATTGTGTTTGTTGCACAACCTGACTGACCAGATTGGTTGATACTGCATTTGGATTACAACACAAATCAAGTCTGGGAGAATGTGATCATGTCGGTCGTTGGTGTGTCTGAGTAATTAATATACACGTCTTATGAACATGTTTAAGCTGAACATGTTCTTCCCAACGCTCGGCTCTGTGCTGCTGTTTCTCACGTCTTAACTAGTAATGTGCGCTGAAATGGATCTGCCCCCAATTCCTAACTTGATGCTTGTATCACCATTTGAAGGATTGTTTCAGTTATCTGCTGCACTAATAAGCCAACAGAATGAACCAGCTGTTGTCTGTTACCTTAAACATGTATATAAGGCTCCTATCCTCATTACCATGTTCAATGACACACAAAATATTTAATTGTTTGTATCTCTGATAAAGCAAAATTGCATTTTTCCAAAACTGTAACTTAAAAGTAACTCAGTTTGAGGAATATTCCTGTGTTATTAGTTCTTTATTGGTGGAGGTTTGAGTCCTTTTAAAAGGCTATGAATCAATGCCACAAATGACTCGTGGTGTGACACACATATACACACACACACACACACACACACACACACACACACACACACACACACACGTGTCCTTCACCTTTTTCACTCATGATTTAATTGCTGATGACATCATCTGCTGTGCACTTGCAGACAAATATTGCAGAAGTGGAGCTGACCTCTTTCAGAGAGGACCGTGTCCACGATTCACCCTGTGCAGTTCCCCGTCTCACCCACTGAACTATGACATGACAGCTCTGCCTTTGTGTGCAGCGAGACGCTTCTTGTCGCTCGATGATGTTTGCTTTTCTGAGCCGCCTCTCTGAGCTGCTGTCGTTGTCCACATTCAAGCCTCTCGCCTCGCTTTTTGGCCCGTCTCCCCCTCTCTCCCACCCTGAAGGTAAATGTCTCCCACATCATGTCCCTGTACCTCCTCTGCTGTCCGGGTGTTTGAGTCCGGACTTCACACAGATCAGTTGCAGGCGGATGAGGGGAGTTCTGAGAGGAATGTGAGCTGATGCGACTGCACACATCAGCTCTGACTGATCCCAGCCGTGCACCGAAAGCCCTCCAGTCTGATGCTTCCACTCCACCAGCAAAGATTAGGAGCCAGAAAATAGATTTATTCATGAGGAGTGAACAGTGACTTGTTCAAGTGGGAAAAACCTGCTGGTTGTTTGTGTGGATGAGAAAACACACAACAAATGTCTTTTTAGGATTTGTATAGTTCTTTCCAAGTGTAGATTTTGTCAGGTGATTAATTTTTTGCAGTGATCTCAACATGAATGCTAATTTATTCATATAATAGTAATAATATACAAATAATGAATGTTTATGAGTTTGGCTTGTTGAATGCTAAGTTCCAGCTTTCCTGAAATATTTGTACCATTGAACTCATAAACATTCATTATTTGTTTATATAACAGATAAAATAGATCCTTGTCATTTGATATTTTATTCATTTATAAACAACAGAAAAAGGGAGTTTACATTTTGGTGTTCGTCACTGGTCCTTAACAGCCCAACACAAACTAGGAGTCCAAAATTGTTCTCAGTCGTCCGTGATGCCGCGCACTGATTTCATGTACAGACCGCCGTTCCTCACTACAGTGAAAAATTGCATCAGAGATTTGTCCAGCTTTTCTCCCAAACATCATCCTAACAGCTCTTCATGCCTTCAGACGTCTTACAGGGTGGTGGATTTGTTGTTTTGTGTGTTACAAGAATTAGCACCATCAATTAGCTCCTTCAAATCATTGACTGGCAGCAAAACAAACTCCGCCATGTTTAGCTAAACACCAGCCCAGGTACTGAGAGCATGCGCAGTGGTCGAGCCGTGCAATAGCACATTTCATATACAGTAGTGTTCAGAATAATAGTAGTGCTATGTGACTAAAAAGATTAATCCAGGTTTTGAGTATATTTCTTATTGTTACATGGGAAACAAGTAGATTCAGTAGATTCAGTAGATTCCCACAAATCCAACAAGACCAAGCATTCATGATATGCACACTCTTAAGGATATGAAATTGGGCTATTAGTTAAAAAAAAAAAGTAGAAAAAGGGGGTGTTCACAATAATAGTAGTGTGGCATTCAGTCAGTGAGTTCATCAATTTTGTGGAACAAACAGGTGTGAATCAGGTGTCCCCTATTTAAGGATGAAGCCAGCACCTGTTGAACATGCTTTTCTCTTTGAAAGCCTGAGGAAAATGGGACGTTCCAGACATTGTTCAGAAGAACAGCATAGTTTGATTAAAAAGTTGATTGGAGAGGGGAAAACTTATACGCAGGTGCAAAAAATTATAGGCTGTTCATCTACAATGATCTCCAATGCTTTAAAATGGACAAAAAAAAAAAAAAAAACAGACGCATGGAAGAAAACAGAAAACAACCATCAAAATGGATAGAAGAATAACCAGAATGGCAAAGGCTCACCCACTGATCAGCTCCAGGATGATCAAAGACAGTCTGGAGTTACCTGTAAGTGCTGTGACAGTTAGAAGACGCCTGTGTGAAGCTAATTTATTTGCAAGAATCCCCCGCAAAGTCCCTCTGTTAAATAAAAGACGTGCAGAAGAGGTTACAATTTGCCAAAGAACACATGAACTGGCCTAAAGAGAAATGGAGGAATATTTTGTGGACTGATGAGAGTAAAATTGTTCTTTTTGGGTTCAAGGGCCGCAGACAGTTTGTGAGACGACCCCCAAACTCTGAATTCAAGCCACAGTGAAGACAGTGAAGACAGTGAAGCATGGTGGTGCAAGCATCATGATATGGGCATGTTTCTCCTACTATGGTGTTGGGCCTATATATTGCATACCAGGTATCATGGATCAGTTTGGATATGTCAAAATACTTGAAGAGGTCATGTTGCCTTATGCTGAAGAGGACATGCCCTTGAAATGGGTGTTTCAACAAGACAATGACCCCAAGCACACTAGTAAACGAGCAAAATCTTGGCTCCAAACCAACAAAATTAATGTTTTGGAGTGGCCTGCCCATTCCCTGAACCTAAATCCAATTGAGAACTTGTGGGGTGACATCAAAAAAGCTGTTTCTGAAGCAAAACCAAGAAATGTGAATGAATTGTGGAATGTTGTTAAAGAATCTGTTATCAGGAGTTTAGTGAAAACAGATGTGGCTTTACCATGGTCTGATTACAGCTACGGGCTTCCTGCTCACGCTCACAGGGCTTCTTGTCCATGTTCAACGTTAGCTCTGCTGTTAGAACGGTATTGTGACCACCAGCGAAAAACTCGAAGTAAGTCCTGCGGCTATTGTAATGATTGGAACACCGCTGTCGAAGTCCAGTAGCTCGCCTTTGTGACCTGTAAGATCTGCGGCTGCAGTACGGCTGGTGGGTTGTGGTCGACGCTTGCCTGAGACGCTGCTGTTAGCATGCGTCAACCATCTCAGGGGCCATCGTGTTGCTGCTGCTGGATACCATTGTCGGCATTCGTCAGCTGCCATCAGATCCATTGAGACCGCTGCTACTGCTGCTGCTGCTGGGAGATTTGCAGTGGTCTTTTGTCGACTTGCCTCGAGGGGTGCTTATACCGCGTCGGCCTGTTTTGAGGCCTACTAAATCTGCGGCTGCTGCTTGTTGGACCTCCTGCTGTCGGTGTCGTAGGTTCGCCTTCAGGACCCGTCAGCTATGGCTCCAAAAAAGGGTACTGTGTTTATGGATGAAGAACTTGAGGACATTAGAAAAATGTTAAATGAGATGTCAGCACAAATGAAGCCCATTAAAGAAGTGGCTGATCAACTGAAAATGATTTCACAACAACAACAAAAAATATTGGAATTAATAAAACAAGTTGTTGAATTACAAAAGGCAAATGAAGAGAAAGACAAATCATTAAAACTTATGGAAAATCGAATTGCAGAACTTGAACAACAGACTAGGTCAAATGACCTTCTCATTACAGGTTTGGACATTAAGCCTCGAAGTTATGCAAGAGCGGTGGCTTCAGGAAGGGAGCCCTCTGAAATGGACAACCTCTCTGTAGAGGAACAGGTGATTTCACTTTTGAAGGACAAAGGAATTTTAATAAACCCTAATATCGATAGTAGTCACCTTTTACCGCGGAAAGGTCAAAATCAACCTAAAGTCATATTATTGAGGCTTACAAACAGGAAACAGAAGTCTGCAATTCTAAAACAAGCAAAGAATTTAAAAGGAACGAATGTATATATAAATGAATACTTGACCAAGAAAAATTCAGATTTAGCAAGACAGGCACGATTTTTAAGAAAACAAAACAAGATACAGGCTACATGGACATTTAACTGTAAAGTTTATATTAAATTAAATGGAACACCTGAAGAAGCTAAACCTTATGGATTAAAGATGACATGATCTTAGTAAGTTTAACTGATGTAAGTTGTGAAGTAATACATAAAGAAATGTACTGGTTGATTGTGATGATGGAGGAAAATCTGTATATAATATAATGAACACGGTTAATAATCAGTTTATTTCTGCCAAGGAGCTCTGTTTGGAAACATTTAATTATAGTCATCCTGCCTCTCGCCATTTTGAACCTGAATCAGATCCAGATTCTTTTTTTAGTGACAATATCGAGCGACAATGTAATTATTTTACAGAAGAACAATTTAATGATTATAAAATTAAAGATGGAGATTTTTCAATAATACATTTTAATAGTAGAAGTCTTTCTCGGAATTTTTCAAGGATAAATGATTGTTTAGATACATTTAGAAAAAGTTTTTCAGTGATCGCTATATCAGAAACATGGTTAACTGATGTCAATCAAGATCTTGTACAGTTGGAAGGTTATCAATTGTTTCAGGTAAATCGACAGAAGAGAAGAGGCGGGGGTGTGGCATTATATGTAAGGTCTGATTACAACTGTAAATTAGTTCACAATATGTCATTCACAGTTGATAATATCATGGAATGTGTTACGGTTAAAATTACATCCATAAATTCAAAAAATATGGTTGTTAGTTGTTTATACAGAGCTCCCGGAGCAAATATTGATACTTTTGAACAAGTAATTATGGGAATGTACAACAAAATAAATAAGAATTCACATTTATTTATCTGTGGTGATTTTAATATCGATTTTCTAAATCCTCACAATCATCCACAAACCACTTCATTTATAAATTATTTATATTGTTTGGGAGTATTTCCGACCATCATTCATCCAAGTAGAATAACTGTGAATTCAACAACCCTTATTGACAATATTTTAATTAATGTCATATCTGGTAATCTCAGTGCGGGATTGCTGGTAAATGATATTAGTGATCACCTGCCAGTATTTACTGTTTTTGCATCACATGATCGAGTGTTTCAAAAGGATTGTAATAGATTGAGTAGAAATGTTACACCAATAACTGTTGATAATTTAAGGGTGGATTTATTATGCCAGAATTGGAATGATGTTTATGTTGATGATGTTGATGAATCTTATGATGGTTTTATTTCTATCATTTCTAAGTTATACGATAAACACTGTCCTCTTGTTAACAAGATATATACTAACCGATACAGCAATAAACCATGGATAACCAAGGGTCTTCAGAGGGCATGTAAAAAGAAGAACTTACTGTATAAACAATTTATAAAATCGAGATCAAAGGAAGCTGAAAGTAAATATAAAATATATAAGAATAAATTAATTCATATTATGAGATTTAGTAAGAAAAGATATTATAGTGACTTACTTGTTAAAAATAAGAATAATGTAAAAAATACATGGAATATTTTAAATGAAGTAATAAAAAAGAACAAAAATGGTAGAGATTATCCTTCTTTTTTTCTTTCCAATAATACTGTGATAGAAGATAATGAGACTATTGCTGACCATTTTAATGAATATTTTGTCAATGTAGGTAAAAGTCCTGCCAGTAATATTGATTCATTGAGCGTTAAATCTTTTGAAAATAAGATAACATTTAATAAATCTGTGTCAATGTTTGTTGGTGGAACAAATGAAAAATAAATAATTGATCTGGTGCAGAATTCTAAAAGTAAGAAATCAAAGGACTTCAATAATTTGGATATGGCTTTGTTGAAAAAAATCATTGATTGTATAGTAAAACCTTTCACTTATATTTGTAATATATCATTAAGTTTTGGTAAATTCCCTTCACAGATGAAGATAGCCAAAGTAATACCTTTGTTTAAAACTGGTGACAAACACACTTTTTCAAATTATAGACCTATTTCACTTTTACCCCAATTTTCTAAAATACTAGAAACATTTTTTGTAAAAAGACTGGATAATTACTTACTAAAGTATGAGATACTCTGTGAAGAACAATATGGATTTAGAAAATCTAGGACTACTTCACATGCATTGATGGATTTCGTGGAAAATATAGCGACTGCAGTCGATAATAAGCAATATACAGTAGGTATTTTTTTTTTATTTACAGAAAGCGTTTGACACTGTAAATCATGAAATATTGCTAACTAAATTACAAAAATATGGAATCAGAGGATTAGCATATGACTGGATAAATAGTTATTTACATGGTCGGTATCAGTATGTTCAATACAATAACATTGATTCCGAACTTCGGGAAATTACGTGTGGGGTGCCCCAGGGTTCGGTCTTAGGTCCTTTGTTATTTATTTTATATATAAATGATATATGTTATGTGTCAGGGGTACTGAGGTGTGTTCTTTTTGCAGATGACACAACTGTATTTTGCAGTGGTGATAATCTTGAACAGCTTCTTGACATGGTGGTAAACGAACTGGATAAATTTAAGGCTTGGTTTGATGCTAATAAATTGTCACTTCATCTTGGGAAAACCAAATGTATGATTTTTGGAAATAAATTTGTGCCTAAATGTAAAAGTGTAACCATTAACAATATGGAAATACAGATAGTAACTGAGAACAAATTTCTAGGTGTTATAATTGACAATAAACTCAGCTGGAAACCTCATATAAATTATATAAAATTTAAAATGTCAAAATCTATCGCTATTATGTACAGGGTCAAGGACATATTGTCCCAGGATGGGCTACTTAGATTATATTATTCTTTAATTGTACCATATATGACATATTGTATCGAACTCTGGGGTAATACTTACAAATCAAATATCAATCATGTATTTCTTTTACAAAAACATGCCATCAGAATCATCTGTAATAAACCTTATCTTGAGCCAACGCATTCTCTGTTTATGACTTTAAATTTACTGAAATTTAGAGATTTAGTGGATTATATCACCATACAAACTTTGTACAAAGCTAATAACCAGGCCTTGCCACTTTATGTCCAGAGCCTGTTCAAGATCAGGAAATCTGAATACAGTTTACGAGGATGCATGGTTTTTAAGAAGCCTCCCGTACGTACTAATGTCAAGGGTTTTTGTGTTTCAGTTAAAGGGGTGAAGATTTGGAACAAATGTCCTGTGGAAATTAGATTATGTAGTTCTTTTGTCTGTTTTAAGAAACATTATAAGAAATTAATAATTTCTGGATATAAAGAAAATCATAAATAAAAAAAAATAAAAAAAAAGATGTATAAATTTGTGGATGTATGTATTTAATTTGCTTATTTGTATATATAGGAGTGTGAGCATAAGTGTAATTATATGTTGGACTTGGACTTTTGGGATGGGGTATGAGGGGTGGGTAATTTATAAGCTTTGCTTCTTCCCACCCCCTTTTCAGGCACACAGTGTTTAATTTGGTCTTGTTTTTTTGATTTGTTTGATATGTTGTCTTTATGCTGCTGTGTTGATGCTGAAATAAATTCTATTCTATTCTATTCTATTAATCTTGGCGTGGAATAACAGCTGAAAGGTGCCACAAGTTGGTTGACTCCGTGCAAGCAGATGTGAAGAAATCATGAAAAACTGGTTATACAACTAAATACTAGTTTAGTGATTCACAGGATTGATAAAAAAAAAGCAGTTTGAACATAATAGTTTTGAGTTTGTAGCATCAACAGCAGATGCTACTGTTATTGTGAACACCCCCTTTTCTACTTTTTTTTTTTTACTAATAACCCAATTTCATAGTCTTAAGAGTGTGCATATCATGAACACTTGGTCTTGTTGGATTTGTGAGAATCTACTGAATCTACTGGTACCTTGTTTCCCATGTAACAATAAGAAATATACTAAAAACCTGGATTAATCTTTTTAGTCTTTTTAGCACTACTATTATTCTGAACACTACTGTATAGCATCAAAATTGCACGATCAATGCAACAAAATGGCAAATGGTACAAATAATCCATGTCACTTGACATACAAGCCACCAATCAAATGACAAGGATCCACTCCAGCTGTTATATGACACCTGTTATATAATGGCTGAGTGACTCATTAATTAATTACCATTTCTCTGCTTTTCTGAAACCGAGAAATGCTCAGGCTTCACAAAAGGAGTCAGTTTGTCATAAAACCAGGAAACCAACTCTGGTATGTTTTAAAGCTAAGGAGTTATTTCTTTTTTAATTATGTAGGCTAACTGTCATAATTATTTATCATGAAGAAAGGCCGCTAAAAGAAGATGTTTGTTTTGCCGCAGCACTGCGGGTGATTAAATTAAATGACTCTCAGTGACAGACTGACTGGTTCATGGTAAATAAAACTCAAGCTCACTATTATTCCTCATGTTTGGCTTCATGAAGCAGCTGCTGCTCTCAGACATCATGACCAACAACATTCCAGTTTTCCGTGATTAAGTTTGTCATTGTCAGGACTGGACGAGGGCAGGACACAAATGCAGGCTCGACAAAAGGAAACATACTTAAAGGGTGGTTTATTCAGGCTAGGGATCGTTAACAGCAAGGCAGTCCACGGAGCAAAAGTACTTGACAAGGATTAAGCAAAAGACGTGGTCCAAAGAACAAGCAAGGTTGTTGTTGTATGGCCTTGCCTTGCAATATAGAGCGCCTTGGGGCAGCTGTTTGTTGTGATTTGGCGCTATATAAAAAAAAAAAATTGATTGAATTGATTGATTGAAAACACGAGCAAACAGGTATGTCAGAGCAGAGGCAAAAAACAGGATCCAGAACACAAAACAGAGTCCAAAAACAAGGCTAGGCAAAACAAGAACGACACAAGAGGCTGGTAAGTGAGTGAATCAACGAACGAGCGGGGAAGAAGTGAACAGACGCAGGTTAAATAGGGACAGGTGTTAATCAGGAAATGAAGTGCACGTGGAGGAGGAAAGGCCTGGAAAGGGGGGCGTGGTCAGGTGACAGCTAAGAGGCCAATGATGCAGAAGGGCGGTGACAAATGGGCAAGAGAACCAACCAAAAATACCCAAATACTTAACAGAAGAGAGAACAGTAACATAAGCAAACAAACACTAAATGCTGAAACATAAAAACAGACTGTGGATAAACTAGAATGGAACTAAAACATAGCTGTAAAGTAACAAAGAAAGAAAGTGACAAAGCAATATGAGAACATTGAATAAACGTGAAGAAAGAGGCAATAACAAAACAAGACTAAGACATAACTGAGGTGAAAAGTAACAAAGGAAGAAAGTGACTAAGCAAAAATCAGAACATGGAAAAAACCCCACATGAAGAAAAAGGTAATTAACAAAACAAGGCTGATGCCAAAGGAACAGAACTAAATGAAGAAGGGACATATGGGCTGAAGCCTGGAAACGGCCAGGACATGACAGTACCCCTCCCCCAAGCGGGTGCCCCCGGGCACCCGCCCAGGAACCCGACACCGGGAGGGCGGCAGGGGGAACAGGACGGAGGGCAGAACGAGAGAGGAGAGCCACAAGAGGGCCGAAAAAAAACAAAACCCCAGGGATGTCTGACAACAGACCCTAGCAAAACAGGCAGAGGAAACGAGGAATAACAGTACCCGGGCAGGCGGTCAAGGGACCCAAAACTGGGCATAGCCAGGGCAGGAAAGAGGCCCCCAGGCGGGCGACAATACGGCTCAACAAAGGGCCTGGGCACGCGACACACACCCGGGTCGCGAGTTACCACGAGGTCAGGGGAGTGGACCCGTGGAGAAACGGGCGTGGAGACAGCAGGAACTCGGCCTTGGGAAAAACCGGCCCCTAGCGTGATTCCCAAAGAACAATCGGGGCCAGGTTTAGGACGAATAGCACCAAAACAGTGGTGTACAGAAAACAACCTCCTCAGGAGGAGTCCCACCGTGCGTAGAAGCCACTGGGCAAAAGGGAGCAGAGCTAAGCCACACGCAAAACAGAGGGCGTTCACATTCCAGGTACGGTAACACAAGACACTTAGGCGCATACACACTACCTTACAACAATGACAAAAACAAGACAGAAAAGAGCCCTCATACAGAAAATAAAAGTTCTTGAACAAAACCCCAAAAAAGCAAAAAATCCCCATAAACGAGCAAAAGTGCAGACAGAAAACAAACAAAACCAGACCAACACAAGTACCAACCAGAAAATCCTGCATTAGCTCAGGGTGCCGAATGTCCTGCACGAGAAGGTACATCAAAGACTGTGGATAATTGGCATGGCCAGAAGTACTTGGAGACGTGAGAGAGAAGTTTAACAGGCGTGAGATGGAAAATGTTCTCATGAACCCACAACCGCCCCCTGGGGAGACCCCTAAGAACAAAATAATTTTACCCAACAGCCAGGTCATGACGCTCTTAAACTGTGAGTTAAGGTCAGACATGGTCCACCCCAGGAGTAGGCGTGGGGCTTTGAACCAACAAAGCACAGAGACCCGCAACAAATACAGTTCAAGCAAAATGTCACTAACCCTCTCCAGGATTGCGTCCTCGATCGTCATCTTCTGTGCCGGCAGTGAAGCTGGAGCAGGATGAGGAGGCGCAGGAGGGGAAGGTCCCGACGGCATGCGTGCGAACGACGCACCGTCTGGCCTTGAGACTGGTTGTGGTGCGGCGTGCGCTGGAACAGGTGCTGGCGCAGTGCGCGCAAAGTCCAATGCAGCCGTGGGCGTGGAGTCTGGAGCAGTCGCTGGTGCCGCAGGTGCGGAGATTGCTCCAGTCGCTGGCGCATTGCGCATGGTGCCGCTGGCGTGGAGACTGGAGCAGCCGCTGGTGCAGCTGGCGTGGAGTCTGGAGCAACCGCTGGAGTGATGCACACAGAGACTGGTTCGGCGGGAGGTGCTGCAGGTGCGGAGATCGCTCCAGTCGCTGGTGCAGTGCACATGGAGACCGGGCCGGCTGGAAGCGTCGCTGGTGCCGCTGGCGTGGAGACTGGAGCAGCTGCAGGTGCGAAGCGCACGGTCTTCGGTGGCACAGGCGCGCAGGGCTGTTGAGGAGCTGGAACAGGAGGAAGGCGGAGAACAGCCGTTGTCGTGGCCTGGAGACGTTGGGAAGTCGGGCATGAGGAGGCCGGCTCCGCTTCGGTCCGAAGCGAGCGTGTGGAAGCCACGTGAGTCGTTCATGGTGCGGACTTAGGTGGTGCTCGTGAAGGGGCTTGCATGGGTGTTGAGCGTGGTCGTGGTCCCGGTGTCTTCGGTTTTGCAGGTGCAGCCGGTTCTTTTCCTGATGCACACCAGGCTGCGTCTGATATTGTTATGTGCCGTGGTGCGGTTGAACAGGCTGCGGTGATGTCTGATTCAAACATGAACTTAATCCTTTATGTTCTCAAGGTCAGGAAAAGAGCGAACCACGTCAGGCTCGGCTTGTAACAGCTGATCAAGGTCCGACAGAACGCGACGTCGGTTCTGTGGACTCAGATTGTCATGGTATTCAAAAAACAAGTCCTGTACCTTGAACAATACGTTTACCGAGCCCTGTACCATGAACTGTTCTGACTCCAATGAATTGTCTTCGTCATCGTCATCACAATCGCTCCATTCAGCGTCGTCATCGACAGGCAGGGGCTGTGAACACGGGTGGGTCTCTGGATGTTTTATCCAGTCAGGAAGTGTAGTGCCAGAAAAAATCGTGTCCAGGTCTTGCAGATCAGGGAAGCGTTCATAAAGCCATTCATTGGCTTCCACGATTTCCCATGCCTGCTCAAGATAATCAAATTTCTCTTTTGGAGAGAAACAGTCACGAAAACAAATAAAAAAAAATTGAAGGTCATCAAAAATCCTCTTGATTGTATCAGCGTCTTGATTCCTGGCGACCGGATTCGAGCCTGCTGCGTCCATGTCTGGCTCGTTCGTTCTGTCAGGACTGGACGAGGGCAGGACACAAATGCAGGCTCGACAAAGGGAAATATACTTAAAGGGTGGTTTATTCAGGCTAGGGATCGTTAACAGCAAGGCAGTCCACAGAGCAAAAGTACTTGACAAGGATTAAGCAAAAGACGTGGTCCAAAGAACAAGCAAGGTCAAAACACGAGCAAACAGGTATGTCAGAGCAGAGGCAAAAAACAGGATCCAGAACACAAAACAGAGTCCAAAAACAAGGCTAGGCAAAACAAGAACGACACAAGAGGCTGGTAAGAGAGTGAATCAACGAACGAGCGGGGAAGAAGTGAACAGACGCAGGTTAAATAGGGACAGGTGTTAATCAGGAAATGAGGTGCACGTGGAGGAGGAAAGGCCTGGAAAGGGGGGCGTGGTCAGGTGACAGCTAAGAGGCCAATGATGCAGAAGGGCGGTGACAAATGGGCAAGAGAATGACAGATGAAGGGGCGTGGCTGACTGAGAGGACAAAGTGCAGGTGCGGAACTGAGAGTGCAGTGATCCGGAAAAGACTGTGGAAACAATGAGAGACTGACAAGCAGGAGCAAGAGAAAGGTGATTAGATACAAACATGACAATAAAAGATAGTACAAAGAAAACCACCCTAACTTGAACACAACTGAAAACCATACAAGAATGTGATAAGTGAATCATGGGAATTAATACAATAAACCTACTAAGAACAGACAGAAGAACTACAAGAAAACAAAACTGAAAACCAAAACCAAAAATACCAAATACTTAACAGAAGAGAGAACAGTAACATAAGCAAACAAACACTAAATGCTGAAACATAAAAACAGACTGTGGATAAACTAGAATGGAACTAAAACATAGCTGTAAAGTAACAAAGAAAGAAAGTGACAAAGCAATATGAGAACATTGAATAAACGTGAAGAAAGAGGCAATAACAAAACAAGACTAAGACATAACTGAGGTGAAAGTAACAAAGGAAGAAAGTGACTAAGCAAAAATCAGAACATGGAAAAAAACCCCACATGAAGAAAAAGGTAATTAACAAAACGAGGCTGATGCCAAAGGAACAGAACTAAATGAAGAAGGGACATATGGGCTGAAGCCTGGAAACGGCCGGGACATGACAGTCATGTATTTTAATAAATCAGGTTCAGGTTATACACATCACAGGTGTTCCATCAGGGATACATGAAACCTAAAACTACGTAACCCATTCATTGCACATGTGCTGTATGAGATGGAATGGAAAGCTGTCACTGCACTCGGTGTGTGGGATTTTTTTTATTTGTGTCAAAGTAAAATCAAATTTGAAACATTTAAACATTCCCACTTAAACAATACTCAGATTTTTGTTCTTTCTATAAAAGAATCAGTTATGCTGTGATAAAGTCTATTTTCAAACTTTTTTTTTTGTATTTGTACTCTCTGCTTTATGACATCACAAACTCAACTGCTGATGATGCTGAATAATAAAATGATGGTGAAAAAAAAACAGATTAAATACAACCTGTTTTTCTGATAGTCGGCAGGAAACCAGCTGAAATCAATAATATAGTTTCATCATATAAATACCCCACAGAGAATGAATTTTTTAGTTCTTTGGGGGGGCTTTATCCATCCTGCAGTGGTCCTGGATTGCACGGGTATTGCAGGACCGTGATCAGACTCTGAACCTTGCAGTACAGATATGAGGACAGTATCAGAGAAGTGAAGGAGTTGCTCGCAGTGTGTAGTGAGCGCCTTGCATGGCAGCACCCTGACATCGATGTGTGAATGTCACACACACACACACACATTATATAGCTGAATGTTTTTCATGACTTACTTGTAGTTTTCCACAGTAAATGTTTCATTTGGGGGATTTTGGCGCTGTACGTGCACAGCCTTCACCTCTTGGCACACGTGCAGACAAACAGTAAGAGTCATTAACTGCACTGTGCATGAATAACGCCCCGAGGTTAACGAGTGTAATCAGAAGCGCAGGTCGTAATGTAGTGCAGTGTTTTGTTTTTCTTGCTCTTTGAGGTGTGATTGTCTTTTGGTCTGGTATCAGGTATCAGGTGTAGGATCATGGAGCATGCTTCAGTCCTGTGACAAGCAGTTTATTGTCTTTGTGAGATAAGAAACAGCCAAATGTTCCCCAGGCCGAAAAAAATCCCTCTGCAGGAAAAACAGTCAGGCAATTTGACCTTCAGGCTTGATAAGCCTGTAGTGTTATGGTTTGAGCAGTGAAAAACACTTTTAAACAGTTCCACTTGCACAACCAAATCCCAATTATGAATCAAGAACACAGATGCCCAATCTGTGTGCAGCCGGGCACAATTAATTCACCTCTGACCTCTCAGCTGCCAGCAGTGGAGCCATAAGAACATCTCAAAGATCCAGAACATCACCTGAGAAACAACTCTACCAAACACCAGGCTGCACCAGTTAGTTGTATCGTCCTGCCTTTAAGATCTGTTTTGTGTGTTTATGTGGTAGTTTGTGCGTGAGTACAGTTTAATATCATGTCTTAATCAGAAACTGAAAAAAACCTTATGAAAGCTTGAAGCTCAGTGTTTGACAGATTGAAATTTAATAAACAAAATTTTGCTAAAATTAAAATAATTTTTGTGCAGCATGGTGGATTAGTGGTTAGCACGTCACAGCAAGAAGGTTGTGGGACTGATTCCCACCTGTGGCCTTTCTGTGTAGAGTTTGCATATTTTCATGGGTTCCCTCCAGGTCCTTCTGCTTCCTCCCACATCCAAAGACATGCAGGTTAGACCAGTATCTCACTGGGCTGCGACAGTTTGGCGCCCCCGTCTCAGTCCTGGGGCGTCACCCGCGTGTCGCTTGATTTTTCAACAGACCAAAACACTGTGCGATAAACTCCCTCACCAAATTATCAGGCAGGTGCCTCGTACCCATTGCCACGTTGTCTCTGTGACTCTGAATGTGCGCAACATGTTTGACAATGTGTGAGGGGTTGACACACTTTCCCTTTTATACAATCAGGAGGAAGAGCACCTCAGGAAGCACCCGAACGAGTCCAGCGGCCTCCAGCCACCCGTCTGCCGGCACCCACCCAGCATGCACGTGCACGAGTGGGCTGAATACACTCTGTTCTGCCACCGAGCCGCGCCATCTAATGGAACTAACTTTTACATCTCCACACCCGGACTGTGCACAGATGCTTGAAGCATCTTGTCCAACCACAGAACCAGATTTACTGTGCTGTTCTCTTTTTTTAAATTATTCATTCATTTTTCTGATGACCGCAATCCAATGCTGCCGGCGGCAGGTCTCATGCACGCAGGGACAGCAGGCTACACTTGTGTGAAGAATGTGGATGTGATCTGGATTTGTGTGGACGTCAGTGGAAGTTGAGAGACGCATCTCCTGGACATCATTCTGTAAGTCCATGAGTGCTTGTTCATGCTTTTCCTTTTGTTTTTTAAATCATTATTAACTATCATTTATTTATTATTATTCTGAGCATTTTTTTTCTGACTAAAGTCTGGAGTTTTCACAGCCTTTTTCACATAATAATAATAATAATAATAATAATAATAGTCCACATCCATCCTGAGCACTGTATGCACAAGCGTGTCAAAATTTAATGCAGGGGTAGAGAAATCCACATGGACCAGGAACTTTTGACCTATGTCTAGTTAACATTTTCCCCTGCTGCTAGACTGATGTCCAGTTAAAAATCTTGTAGGTTTAGTGATTAAAAGTGTTCAAGACGGTCCAGTTTTTTCAATCTTGCTCCTTAAATAACTGAGCCACTGTTCGCAGATTACAATGACCCACGCTGTCCCACTGAGTCACACCACTGACTTCATGAATGAAACTCAGTAAACAAAGGAGCATCGTGTAAAAGTATGCAGTGTCCACAGACTACTTTCAGCTTAAAAAACATCTTTAATTTAATAGGAGCAGCACACAGAAAGAGCAGCAGAGCAGAGCAGGTCCAAAGATAGACACAGCCAGAGTTAAAACAGCAACACTGCATGCCCATATATGACACACATAAAAAGTTAACTAATGGCCCGGTCACACAGAATACGACGATTCCTGAATGAAGGAAAAAAGTAAAAAAGTCACAAATTGTCGAGAAAAGGTGGATGAATGAGATTTCACTTTTCCCATCACCAGATAGCCTGCAAATCAAGAGCACAAAAGGAATGAAAGAGGAACAAAATTAAACTGAAGCTATCTTTGATCTCAACACTTTAAATGAAACACGCCTGGAGCCACTGCTGGAGTAGTGTGTGTCTGCATCCTGCTCTGTGTCCCAGGACTCAGCACTGGGATGGAGCACCTGAGTCCTAGAGATGCTGCAAAGAGAAGCTCGTAATTGATCCACTGTAGAGATCTGTGTGCACGTCGGTGGATCCACCTGCTCTGGTTGCTCATCCAGAACAAAAGAGGGATCATCTCCTTCATCATCAGAATCCTCAGTGTCTGGTTCAGATTCTGATGACGTGCTTCTGCACGCTCCGTCTTGCTCCAATTAAGAAAAAAAAGTTTTAACAAAAAAACACCACCACACTAACACTAACTGCACATGCTAAATACACAACCAAAATAATACACACGCCAAATATTTCTCAAATCTCTCAAATACCAAAACTCTAATCGTTGTTTGTACACCCAAAATGCACACGTACATTTTTTATGTTGTTGCATTCGTAGATTTGCTTGCAGCTGCGTATGTTTGCTTTTAATGTATCCAAACTATCGTGTGTAGCCCTTCCCACACTCCTGCCTTCATTTTTTTGCTTTGTTTTTTGCATTGTAGAAATGTGCTCCGTTCTCAAAACGGTAAAGCAAGCAGCACTCACATTTCCAGATGTACTGTGGGACACACTGCTTCCTTGTCAGGGCTGGGAACATCACATCGCAAAGTTCAGAGTCCTTCTGTGCCCCCTCACCCCCCAAAAAAAGTAGAATATATTGCCATTTAAAATCACAATTAAACTTAAGCTTTCTGTTTCTTGTTTCAGCATTGACAGCAAGACAGTGGGAGAGAGAGAGAGACAGACAGACAGAAAGAGAAAGAGATTGTGCTGTCTCTTTTCTCTCTGCCTTTTTTCAAAACCCTGGTGTTTCTGATCACCGGGCACTGCAGCTGTGTGGACATGCAGTCAGTCACACACACGTGCGCGGGTTTGATTGCCAGTTCTGATCACGCATGCACAGGCAAATCCCTGGTGACATATTCTACAACTCCTTTGTCAATAGCTTCTGCTGGCATAATGTCTCTTGCTGCTTAGGGAAACTTAATTATGACCAATTTCCTTCTATGGCATGAGCAGGAAACAGTTCCGTCAGGGCTGGTTCGGATGTAATGAGAGGCTGGGTGTACTCGGAGACCATGTTGATGCAAGGTCAGATCCTGATGACCTCCTGCTTTCAAGTCTTCAAAGTACTGCCTCTGCGCAACTGGCTCATGAGTAATACCCCATTTAAGTGCTGGCTGTCTGGGTTTCGGTGGCACTGTGAGATGATCAAACTGGTACCCCATGGCCAATCTGTCCACAGAAATCTTATCACAAACACGTGATGATGTGACACTTCCCATCCTTTGCCGAAACCATTCAATGTTCCCACTCTGACCCATGGTAAGGGCTTATTGGCCCCTTGCAGATGGCGTTTCTGCTAAAAGGTCAACCGGTGTCCTAATTTTTATTGTTGTAAATTTTGTAAATACTGGGTTTAAGTCCAGAGGGGGAGGCTGGTGAACCAAATTTTTATTTTTTTATGAGAAATAAAAACATTTTTTCAGTTGACACCACCCATTTTGTCATGTCTTTACAACAGTGGTGTGCACAGATAACCAAAAAATTAACTTTGATAACAGATAATCAGATAGCTGAAAAGTTATCTTTAATAAAGATAAACCACACAAAAATGTATCAGAAGTTACAGATAACCGATAAATTCCAGTGTTGTCTGTGGTACATTTGCAACTACTAACAAGCTGAATTTGAGTTGAAAGCGACAAAATACTCAAACGAGTCAGCATTTCTATGTTTGAGCATGCTGCCCCCTGCTGGAAGCTACATGGCTACAGCACTGAAGCACCTTGAGAGCAGTCACAAAGCCAGCTCTCTACCAATCACAATGCTCCAGTCAGGCGGAGGTCTTGAAAAATAAAGGCATCCTGACTTATGGTTTTGTGTGAATACTGATAGAATAATGCCATTAATGTCAATTCTGTCATTTGTACAAAGTTAAAATATAATATATATCTTTTAATGTTGAATAATGCACTAATTCTGAGGTTTTGTAACACACATAGACAGATCGCAAAGGATTCTGGGTAAAATGTGCCTCTGCTAAACACTGATTGGTTCAATCATTCATTATGTAAACCAACACGTTAATGTGATGTGTGTTGTGTGTTAGTGTTTACAGATAATTGAGATAAATGTGCTTTTGTAAAATATTCCATTTTTTATTTGTAAAAGCAGGCATTTTTACGGAGCCCTGGAAGTGTCCTCGCAAAATGTTTTACATGTGGAGAGAATGTGCACACGTTTTATGATGTTGTAAAACGTGCACTCAATATTGTTGACACATAAATGTTGGCTTTACACTGTGCGAGAGAATTTTTTGGACCGAGTTTCAGGTTAATCGCGCGTCCTGCATCGTGTAGTGTACATGGAGTAACAAGCTGCGTTTAACAGCTGACGACCACTTCCTGATCGCCGATCGTATGGTCAAATGAAAATCAAACCTGTTTGATATTATTCTGGTCGGCCGTCGTGAGGGTATCCTGCTGCTACAGAGCTACAGGTGTCTAACCGCTTGTACTGTGCCTGTGCAAACACCGCAGAGCTGTCTTGTAATGTTTTTGTTGTTGTTGTTTTGTTTTTAAACTTAATTTGTAAAAAAAAAAAAAAATACTGCCATGAACACCACTGGCCAGTAGATGGCAGTAGAGGCCTTGAAATCTTTCCAAAACAAAATCCCAGATAATCCGTCTGCTACATTTAAGATGCGTGGAATTTAACAAACGCAAATACAATAACGTCTATAAACCCAGAGAATATATTCACGAGAGTTGTAGGCACTAGAGTTTAATGCTGCTGTCCGTGGAGCCTGAACAGAGTGTCTGAAATGCATTTGTCCTGTCGTGAACATCCTGTCCTACCCATAATGCACTGCTGGGCTCAGCATGTGCTCACAAAACCTTAAAAATTAGCACATTATTTTAAAACTAAAATTTATAATAATTATGTTAGTAATTGTGTTACCTATAGGTAAGACAATTATTATGCAATTCAAACAATATACTTTATGTATTTTAAATAAATACTGTCATTATTATTGATTTAGAGTAATTATATTTTATTAATACTAAATACATAAAGCTGAGGATTATGCATTTCAAATAAATAGGATTAATGAATATGCATCATATAAGGTTTATTTGGTAGGTTTGTATTAAAATTATCTTAAAAAAGTAAATGGGAATTTGTCATGTAATAAAATGACATAAATTTTAAAAGTTAGGGTAAATATTTCTGTGAGTGCAGAGCAGCCTCCGCAGCAGAGACATTCGAGGTTAGGCCGATGGGTAGTAACAGTGTTACTGATATGCTGTTGAAGTTGTTTTTACTTTAGGTTAATAAAACTCAATTTACTTTGAAATGTATATCTGTTGTCCTTCCTATGGCTGCATAATGAAATATAATGCTAATGGAAAATCCTACACACTGAATTTGAAAGTAATATTTGTTGACTACTGTCTAAAATGTTTAGAGCTATCATAAAATCATTTATTTTGATTACAATATTTCAGCTACACAACATTTTTGATGAAAAACCCCAAGAGTGCTTTCACACATAAGCACATTTCAGGCTTTAGGATAAAAAAAGGGAGATTTTATGCTATTTTTATATTTAAAATGATTGAATCAGGGTGGAGGACATCTGATTAACATTTAATGACCATATTTACATAATGTCCATAGTGTACACAACGGGGATGAAGAACAACAGAGACCACATTTTGAAATGATGACCAAAAATAATAATAAAACTAATGGCTGGGATAGGAAAATGTTTTTGTGACAAATATGTCCTTAATGCTGCGGGATATAGATACAAAAAATACAATTTGGTAAAAAAAATGTGAAAATGTTGAATTCCAATTCTAACCATTCTCAGGGAATAACTCAAATATTTCTGGCTAATAATTTTCAAAATAGTTTGCAGTAATTCAATTTATCAAAAGTTTTAGTTGCATCAAGCGTGTTCACAAAAAACATTACTTTTATTGTAGTTATAATAGCTTATGACCTCATTCATGACAAAGGTACACTGAATAGTGGAGACACCTGGTTTAACACCAAATTGCAGGTCACAGCTCATGAATGCTTGTTTTTCTTTGTCTAGAATAATGATAAACAATTTTTGCAATAATACTGCTCAAGGTAATGACATGATAATTATTTGAAATGGAGATCATAGTCTTATGTTTTATTTTATTATTTCAGAAGTGGACTCAATAATAAATTGGTGTGGAGCATATACGAGGTCTGTCAATAAAGTAACGGACCATTGGCTGGGAAAAAAAAACTGGCTTACCTGGAGGGTTGGAAACCTAATCACCCTCGAAGTACTCTCCTTGGGACTCCACACACTTCTCCCAGCGGTGTCGCCACTGTTGGAAGCATTCCAAAAACGCCTTTTTCGGGATGGCGCGCAGCTCCGCCGTCGTCGCAGCCATGATGTCCTCTCTTGTCTCAAATCGGGTTCCTTTTAATGGTATTTTAAGTTTTGGGAAGAGCCAGAAGTCGCAAGGGGCCATGTCAGGTGAGTAAGGTGCCTGTTGAACCACCGGAGTCTGGTTTTTGGTCAAATAAGTCTTAATTAAATGAGAGGAATGAGCTGGCGCGTTGTCGTGGTGGAGGCGCCAATTTCCTCTGGCCCACAACTCCGGTCTCTTGCGCCGCACACCATCATGTAGACGACGGAGGACATCCCTATAATACTCTTTTGTTATTGTTTGACCCTGTGGAGCGTACTCGTGGTGTACCACACCACGGGAGTAAAAAAAAACAGTCAGCATTACCTTTGTCTTGCTGCGCACTTGGCGCGCCTTCTTCGGTCTTGGCGACGTGGAATGCTTCCACTGTGACGACTGGAATTTCGTTTCCGGATCGTACCCATACACCCAGGACTCATCTCCGGTGATTATAGTGTCCATAAAGCTGGGATCAGTGTGAATGGAGTCCAGCATGTCCTGTGAGACTTCAACACGAAGTTGCTTTTGCTCCGCCGTCAGCAACTTTGGCACGAACTTCGCCGCCACTCGTTTCATGCCCAGATCTTCCGTCACGATGGAATGTGCCGAAGTCCTGTTAATGTCCACTTCCTGTGCAATTTCTCGGACGGTCACACGACGATCCCGCATAACCACAGCGTGCACTTTAGAAACGATCTCGTCATTTCGGCTCATTGATGGCCGACCGGAGCGCGGCTCGTCCTCCACCGTTACGCGCCCGTCTTTAAACCGGTTGTACCACTCCTTAATCCGTGTGATGCTCATGGCTTCATCTCCAAAAGCCGTGTGGATTTTCTGAATAGTTTCTGCCTGGCTGTCGCCAAGTTTCTGGCAGAACTTAATGCAGTAGCGCTGCTCCAAGCGTTCGGCCATTTTCTCTCAGGAAAAAATCCGACGAGGGGGGTGGAGCGCTCCTCCCACAAGCCGTGCTCACAGGCGAATGACGTCACCGACAGGCATGGAAAAACTCACGCATGCGCACGAGGGTTCAACCTTGTGTGATGCAATCGCACATGATTCAAATCCATATAATTTAAAAAAAAAATAAAATGGACCGTTACTTTATTGACAGACCTCGTATTATATGATCAGACTGCGTACCTTCCTCTCCATCAGATTGGAAACTTCATATACGAGATACAAGATTATGTACTCAACTCCGATACCCTTATTAATTTCATTTGAAATTTTCCTGTACATATGAGGTCTGTCAATAAAGTATAGGTCTTTTTTATTTTTTTCAAAAACTACGAGGTCTGTCAATAAAGTATAGGTCTTTTTTATTTTTTTCAAAAACTACAAGGTCTGTCAATAAAGTATAGGTCCTTTTTATTTTTTTCAAAAACTACAAGGTCTGTCAATAAAGTATAGGTCTTTTTTATTTTTTTCAAAAACTACAAGGTCTGTCAATAAAGTATAGGTCTTTTTTATTTTTTTCAAAAACTACAAGGTCTGTCAATAAAGTATAGGTCTTTTTTATTTTTTTCAAAAACTACAAGGTCTGTCAATAAAGTATAGGTCCTTTTTATTTTTTTCAAAAACTATATGGATTTCATTCATATGTTTTTACGTCAGACATGCTTGAACCCTCATGCGCATGCGTGAGTTTTTCCACGCCTGTCGGTGACGTCATTCGCCTGTGAGCACTCCTTGTGGGAGGAGTCGTCCAGCCCCTCGTCGGAATTCCTTTGTCTGAGAAGTTGCTGAGAGACTGGTGCTTTGTTTGATCAAAATTTTTTCTAAACCTGTGAGACACATCGAAGTGGACACGGTTCGAAAAATTAAGCTGGTTTTCCGTGAAAATTTTAACGGCTGATAAGAGATTTTGAGGTGATACTGTCGCTTTAAGGACTTCCCACAGTGCGAGACGTCGCGCAGCGCTCTCAGGCGCCGTCGTGAGCCTGTTTCAAGCTGAAAACCTCCACATTTCAGGCTCTATTGATCCAGGATGTCGTGAGAGAACAGAGAAGTTTCAGAAGAAGTCGGTTTCAGCATTTTATCTGGATATTCCACTGTTAAAGGAGATTTTTTTAATGAAAGACGTGCGGACGGGTCTGCGCGTCGGCTCGCAGCCGCCGCGACGCTCCGCCACAGGAAAAACACCTCCGTTGGAAGCCTTAAGGACAAGTTGGAACATGTCCAGCTGTTAAATAATTTCTCATATACTCACTCCACTGAAAGCCATCAAAAGCCGCCTGGATTTTACAAATGGTTATCAACACGGAGGTGTTTTTCCTGTGCCGCCGCACCGCGCCGGCTGTGACCCGACGCGCGGACCCGTCCGCACGTCTTTCATTAAAAATCTCCTTTACAGTGGAATATCGGATAAAAGCTGAAACAGACTTCTTCTGAAACTTCTCTGTTCTCTCACGACGTCCTGGATCAATAGAGCCTGAAATGTGGAGGTTTTCAGCTTGAAACAGGCTGATGACGGCGCCTGGAACCGCTGCGCGACGTCTTACTCCGTGGGAAGTCCTTAAAGCGACAGTATCACCTCAAAATCTCTCATCAGCCGTTAAAATTTTCACGGAAAACCAGCTTAATTTTTCAAACCGTGTCCACTTCGATGTGTCTCACAGGTTTAGAAAAAATTTTGATCAAACAAAGCGCCAGTCTCTCAGCAACTTCTCAGACAAAGGAATTCCGACGAGGGGCTGGACGACTCCTCCCACAAGGAGTGCTCACAGGTGAATGACGTCACCGACAGGCGTGGAAAAACTCATGCATGCGCACGAGGGTTCAAGCATGTCTGACGTAAAAACATATGAATGAAATCCATATAGTTTTTGAAAAAAATAAAAAGGACCTATACTTTATTGACAGCCCTCGTATATATCATTCTTTTCAAAATGCTCATATGGGACACTGTTATACAAACTTTTATATTTATTACTAAAAATTCCAGCAAGTTCAGCTTTATCAGTGTTCCCGTCAATATTGCTAGATGATACATTATTTATCTAACCTTAAGGATTCTCCATCTTATTTTGATACAGATACTGACATGATGCCCGGTGCCCCAGACTTATTGGCACTGCTATTGCTAAACAAGTTAAAGCTCTGCCTTGAGTCTCCAGGTGATGCTGAAACGGATTCGCCCGAAGAATTAGACCCTATTGCCACTGGACCATACGCTGCGCAGACATCACCTCCTTCCACCTGATATAGACAGAATAGGGTCTACGATTAGGGTCGACATTAACTGATCTCACTTTGTTGCTAAAGCTATCACATGGTTCCACTGTGCTCATGGACTCCTCAGAAATGTTTAATTATATTCTATCCTATCTCTCTGATACTATTTAATGTTTATTTCCAACATATAGTCACACATCGTTAGCTGTAGCATGGCCCAAGCAGAGGGTCACCCCTTTGAGTCTGGTCTGCTCAAGGTTTCTTCCTCAAATCATTCATTCATTCAAATCAACAAAGCTTGAAGTTTGTCATTCATTCTTTCAAATCATCGGAGGGAGTTTTCCTTGCCACTGTCGCCACCTCCTGCTTGCTCTGGGGGTAGGTAAGGTTAGACCTTACCTTTTTTAGTTGTGATTTGGTGCTACATAAATGGAAAATAAATTGAAATCGAACTAATTAAAATTGTAATAGCTATGGGCACATTTTTCTTCCCTCTTTTTTGTTTGTTTTTTTGTTGTTGTTTTGTTTTGTTTTTGTACCTCACTTTTATTTTTCTTTTCTTCTTTAGTGACGAGTCACGTCAACAGGGTGACTTGTAAGAGTGTTCCATGATGCATAACACAAAATGGTGACACACATCCAAAATGTCCTTGTAACTATCTGATCTTAACCTAAAAACTATCAGATCCTTTTATAGCTATCTAATTGATAAAACCATCTGATCTTTTTATATATGTTTAATGATAAAACCAAAGTATTCATGTCTATTTGGAAAAAGAATCAGCATGATGGAACACTGTTTTTATTGTTTGTGAAACTACACTACATACACACACTATAAGATTTTTACATAAGAACCATGAACACACCATGAACAGACACCGCCCACTTTTACCACCCTCCAGCCATCTCACATAGACACTGACATGGAAATAGAGACTGGAATGGACGTCACGTGACTAGCGGCATGCCGCACGGCGGCCATTACTAAGGGTGGAGAGAGCGCCTTGAGCCAGTTAAACAGAAGCAAAATGAGGGGAAAAAAGGCAGCCAGTGCTTCACCATCAACTTCACCAACTACAAAAACAAATTCTCCAATACTGAAATGAACTGTACAAGAGCCTTAATGTAATTATGTAAAATAAATGTCTATTTTAAAGTCGTTATGTCGCAGTTTAATATCGATATACTGAGACTATAACTCAACGTCATAAGTTCTTTTCATTAAGCTGCGTTCACATGCATACAAATATGGAAACAAAAATGTTTAAATATATTTATGTATATATATTTGCAGTTGTTGTTTAATATGATATGTACATGGTGGTCACAGGCGGAATTTAAATTTTAACAGTGTGGTTGGGGGGGATGGAGGAGGTACTTTTTACCCTGACTGAGGGTCAAAAGTCAAATTCTAAATGGCTTTATATCTACTTGCAATAAAATGTTAGTAAAAATCATTATTTATATATATATATATATATATATATATATATATATATATATATATATATATATATATATATATATGATGTTGTCATTAAAAGACTAGCAATAATATTACAGTGGAAACAGCAGCAAAGTAAATGAGCACAATGTCAAGACATACTTCAGATTTATATTTTAATACATAAGGATTGCTTATATATATGGGTTCATTAGAGCTTTTAATCAACTTGAATACAACTTACAAGGCTTCATTTATAAAAATCCATCGAGAATTATGATGACAGGAAAAAAAAACATCACAGTAAATGAACAGAATGGCATATTTTCCCCAACTTTCCCCCACTTTACATAAAACTTTTTTTTTACCCAGACATGTATGGGTTCATTACAAAGAGCAATTAAAGGGCTTTAAAACAAGCCTACTTTTATTAAAATCTGTTAGCAAATAGTGACAAGAGAGAGAGAAAAGCAGCACAGTTTGTCATAATTTCCCCAAATCTTTGCATTTTACATAAAACTTTTTTTTTCACCCACACATGCATAGGTTCATTGGAAAGAACTTTCAAAGGGCTTTAAAACAAGCCTGCATTTATTAACATCCGTTAAGAAATAGCGACGCTACTGCAAAAAAAGCAGTCAGTTTATTATTGATGATTGGCACATCTCCACCCTTACTAATGGCGTCTTCCTGTACTGAGTGACGCTAATAGATTGAGGCGCGCACGTCCATTCCAGTCTATATTTCCATGGACACTGATTCAAGTCAGGTAAGGACCCGCCCATATGGGTGGCTTAGGCCTGAAGTAACAAAGTTAGAGAACAAAGGAAGTCGGGGTTCTTTGTTGCAGGTGTTTGCATGCGACCGGTTCATGATCCCAGCGCTGAGGAGAACTCTGTATCAGTGTAAATCGCTTTACAATACAACATCTAAACTTTGAAGTCCATTTCCTGTCCAATTCTTTTTGGAGATCTCACTGTGATAAAAGAACCTATTTGTCTGTGCTGGTGTTCTAAAGAATCTTCTTCCACCCGAGTTCTCTCCATGATGAGGAGCAAGTTGTTCTCCACTGCTGTTCATTTATTTTTCTTCCCATTCATTCACTGATATGACAATATCTGCCTCCCTGTCCCACCTCTTGTTAATATACACCGTGTCATTTCCCTGTAAGTCCTCCACTTCCCTCCACATAGTTTTGAAATTAGCTTTTTCCCGAGTTTTGATTCATACGCTATCATCTTATTAGCCTACTGGCCTCTACTGGTGGTTGGCTCTCACTGCGGTATTGTATCACTTCCTGTTCCGGAGCACAGCGGTGTTTTTCTGTATCTGTTAGCTGTTTAATCTGCACAGTTAGATTGATCTAGTTAACTAGATAACGATTTGTTTCACAGTGTAATCTTCACGTGCCTTAACTAAAGCACTCCCTCTGCTGAATCACCTCTAAATTATTTACACATTCTTCACTTTGTGTGTTTTTAGGATCCGCTAGCTTAGCGCAGCTACTAGCTCTTAGCCGGTTTAGCATGGCGGCTTCTCCTGTCTCTCCCACACTTTTCTGCTCTGGGTGTGAAATGTTTAGTTATTCCTCAGCCTCCTTTAGCAGTAATGGTACTTGTAATAAATGTAGCTTATTTGTAGCTTTGGAGGCCAGGCTGGGCAAATTGGAGACTCGGCTCCGCACCTTGGAAAATCCTACAGCTAGCCAGGCCCCTGTAGTCGGTGTGGACCAAGGTAGCTTAGCCGCCGTTAGTTCCCCTCCAGCAGATCCCGAGCAGCCGGGAAAGCAGGCCGACTGGGTGACTGTGAGGAGGAAGCGTAGCCCTAAACAGAAGCCCCGTGTACACCGCCAACCCGTTCACATTTCTAACCATTTTTCCCCACTCAGCGACACACCCGCCGAGGAACAAACTCTGGTTATTGGTGACTCTGTTTTGAGAAATGTGAAGTTAGCGACACCAACAACCATAGTCAATTGTCTTCCGGGGGCCAGAGCAGGCGACATTGAAGGAAATTTGAAACTGCTGGCTAAGGCTAAGCGTAAATTTGGTAAGATTGTAATTCACATCAGCAGTAATGACACCCAGTTACGCCAATCGGAGGTCACTAAAATTAACATTGAATCGGTGTGTAACTTTGCAAAAACAATGTCGGATTCTGTAGTTTTCTCTGGGCCCCTCCCCAGTTGGACCGGGAGAGACATGTTTAGCCGCATGTTCTCCTTGAATTGCTGGCTGTCTGAGTGGTGTCCAAAAAATGAGGTGGGCTTCATAGATAATTGGCAAAGCTTCTGGGGAAAACCTGGTCTTGTTAGGAGAGACGGCATCCATCCCACTTTGGATGGAGCAGCTCTCATTTCTAGAAATCTGGCCAATTTTATTAAATCTTCCAAACCGTGACTATCCAGGGTTGGGACCAGGAAGCAGAGTTGTAGTCTTACACACCTCTCTGCAGCTTCTCTCCCCCTGCCATCCCCTCATTACCCCATCCCCGTAGAGACGGTGCCTGCTCCCAGACCACCAATAACCAGCAAAAATCTATTTAAGCATAAAAATTCAAAAAGAAAAAATAACATAGCACCTTCAACTGCACCACAGACTAAAACAGTTAAATGTGGTCTATTAAACATTAGGTCTCTCTCTTCTAAGTCCCTGTTAGTAAATGATATAATAATTGATCATCATATTGATTTATTCTGCCTTACAGAAACCTGGTTACAGCAGGATGAATATGTTAGTTTAAATATGTCAACACCCCCGAGTCACACTAACTGCCAGAATGCTCGTAGCACGGGCCGAGGCGGAGGACTAGCAGCAATCTTACAATCCAGCTTATTAATTAATCAAACACTCAGACAGAACTTTAATTCATTTGAAAGCTTGTCTCTTAGTCTTGTCCATCCAAATTGGAAGTCCCAAAAACCAGATTTATTTGTTATTATCTATCGTCCACCTGGTCGTTACTGTGAGTTTCTCTGTGAATTTTCGGACCTTTTGTCTGACTTAGTGCTTAGCTCAGATAAGATAATTATAGTGGGCGATGTTAACATCCACATAGATGCTGAGAATGACAGTCTCAACACTGCATTTAATCTATTGTTAGACTCGATTGGCTTTGCTCAAAATGTAAATGAGTCCACCCACCACTTTAATCATACCTTAGATCTTGTTCTGACTTATGGTATGGAAATAGAAGACTTAACAGTATTCCCTGAAAACCCCCTTCTGTCTGATCATTTCTTAATAATATTTACATTTACTCTGATGGACTACCCAGCAGTGAGGAATAGGTTTCATTACAGCAGAAGTCTTTCAGAAAGCGCTGTAACTAGGTTTAAGGATATGATTCCTTCTTTATGTTCTCCAATGCCATATGCCAACACAGGGCAGAGTAGCTACCTAAACTCTGTGAGTGAGATAGATTATCTCGTCAATAGTTTTACATCCTCATTGAGGACAACTTTGGATGCTGTAGCTCCTCTGAAAAAGAAAGCCTTAAATCAGAAGTGCCTGACTCCGTGGTATAACTCACAAACTCGCAGCTTAAAGAAGATAACCCATAAGTTGGAGAGGAAATGGCGTCTCACTAATTTAGAAGAGCTTCACTTAGCCTGGAAAAAGAGTCTGTTGCTCTATAAAAAAAGCCCTCCGTAAAGCTAGGACATCTTACTACTCATCACTTATTGAAGAAAATAAGAACAACCCCAGGTTTCTTTTCAGCACTGTAGCCAGGCTGACAAAGAGTCAGAGCTCTATTGAGCCGAGTATTCCTTTAACTTTAACTAGTAATGACTTCATGACTTTCTTTGCTAATAAAATTTTAACTATTAGAGAAAAAATTACTCATAACCATCCCAAAGACATATCGTTATCTTTGGCTGCTTTCAGTGATGCCGGTATTTGGTTAGACTCTTTCTCCCTGATTGTTCTGTCTGAGTTATTTTCATTAGATACTTCCTCCAAACCATCAACATGTCTATTAGACCCCATTGCTACCAGGCTGCTCAAGGAAGCCCTACCATTAATTAATGCTTCAATCTTAAATATGATCAATCTATCTTTATTAGCTGGCTATGTACCACAGGCTTTTAAGGTGGCAGTAATTAAACCATTACTTAAAAAGCCATCACTTGACCCAGCTATCTTAGCTAATTATAGGCCCATCTCCAACCTTCCTTTTCTCTCAAAAATTCTTGAAAGGGTAGTTGTAAAACAGCTAACTGAGCATCTGCAGAGGAATGGTCTATTTGAAGAGTTTCAGTCAGGTTTTAGAATTCATCATTGTACAGAAACAGCATTAGTGAAGGTTACAAATGATCTTCTTTTGGCCTCACACAGTGGACTCATCTCTGTGCTTGTCCTGTTAGACCTCAGTGCTGCTTTTGATACTGTTGACCATACAATTTTATTACAGAGATTAGAGCATGCCATAGGTGTTAATGGCACTGCGCTGCGGTGGTTTGAATCATATTTATCTAATAGATTACAATTTGTTCATGTAAATGGGGAATCTTCTTCACAGACTAAGGTTAATTATGGAGTTCCACAAGGTTCTGTGCTAGGACCAATTTTATTCACTTTATACATGCTTCACTTAGGCAGTATTATTAGACGGTATTGCTTAAATTTTCATTGTTACGCAGATGATACCCAGCTTTATCTATCCATGAAGTCAGAGGACACACACCAATTAGCTAAACTGCAGGACTGTCTTACAGACATAAAGACATGGATGACCTCTAATTTCCTGCTTTTAAACTCAGATAAAACTGAAGTTATTGTACTTGGCCCCACAAATCTTAGAAACATGGTGTCTAACCAGATCCTTACTCTGGATGGCATTACCCTGACCTCTAGTAATACTGTGAGAAATCTTGGAGTCATTTTTGATCAGGACATGTCCTTCAATGCGCATATTAAGCAAATATGTAGGACTGCTTTTTTGCATTTGCGCAATATCTCTAAAATTAGAAAGGTCTTGTCTCAGAGTGATGCTGAAAAACTAATTCATGCATTTATTTCCTCTAGGCTGGACTATTGTAATTCATTATTATCAGGTTGTCCTAAAAGTCCCCTGAAAAGCCTTCAGTTAATTCAAAATGCTGCAGCTAGAGTACTGACAGGGACTAGAAGGAGAGAGCATATCTCACCCATATTGGCCTCTCTTCATTGGCTTCCTGTTAATTCTAGAATAGAATTTAAAATTCTTCTTCTTACTTATAAGGTTTTGAATAATCAGGTCCCATCTTATCTTAGGGACCTCATAGTACCATGTCACCCCAATAGAGCGCTTCGCTCTCAGACTGCAGGCTTACTTGTAGTTCCTAGGGTTTGTAAGAGTAGAATGGGAGGCAGAGCCTTCAGCTTTCAGGCTCCTCTCCTGTGGAACCAGCTCCCAATTCAGATCAGGGAGACAGACACCCTCTCTACTTTTAAGATTAGGCTTAAAATTTTCCTTTTTGCTAAAGCTTATAGTTAGGGCTGGATCAGGTGACCCTGAACCATCCCTTAGTTATGCTGCTATAGACTTAGACTGCTGGGGGGTTCCCATGATGCACTGAGTGTTTCTTTCTCTTTTTGCTCTGTATGCACCACTCTGCATTTAATCATTAGTGATTGATCTCTGCTCCCCTCCACAGCATGTCTTTTTCCTGGTTCTCTCCCTCAGCCCCAACCAGTCCCAGCAGAAGACTGCCCTTCCATGAGCCTGGTTCTGCTGGAGGTTTCTTCCTGTTAAACGGGAGTTTTTCCTTCCCACTGTCGCCAAGTGCTTGCTCACAGGGGGTCGTTTTGACCGTTGGGGTTTTTACGTAATTATTGTATGGCTTTGCCTTACAATATAAAGCGCCTTGGGGCAACTATTTGTTGTGATTTGGCGCTATATAAATAAAATTGATTTGATTTTGATTTATTAACTTCTATGACCCCTCCCCTCCATGGTTCCCCTTATTGTTTGCTCTAAGTAAGGCCTTAATTACACGGACCTGTATTGATCTCGATGGGTTAAACTATATTGGTCTTTTATCTATTGAAAATTTTTAATCTCCTTCTTTCTTAAGAGCTCCCAAAATATTGTAGGTCCCCAGACCCAATTTTTAAAACTCTTAAATAAATTTGGGATCATATCAAATCCATCTTCATAGTTGTCTTTGTATTCTCAAGTCATCTTCCACAATTAATTCAAACCAGAGCTTCGGTGATATATCCAACCATTTCTTTGTCCCTTCCCTAATGTGTTTTCTCAAGTTGATGTCCCTGATTATGTCCTGTATAGGAACCCCATCTCTTGTGTTGGCCTCAATTTCTTTCCATTTTGCTGAGTAGGACAGATTGTATACATTCAACAGTATTTTTATTTGTGCAGCTTGATAATATTAGTCCTCCTTTGTTTTTAGGTAACTGTAGTGTTCTGTACCTAGCCCTCGGTCTCTGCCCCAGCCAGATATACACTCAACAAAAATATAAATGCAACACTTTTGGTTTTGCTCCCATTTTGTATGAGATGAACTCAAAGATCTAAAACTTTTTCCACATACACATTATCACCATTTCCCTCAAATACTGTTCACAAACCAGTCTAAATCTGTGATAGTGAGCACTTTTCCTTTGCTGAGATAATCCATCCCACCTCACAGGTGTGCCATATCAAGATACTGATTAGACACCATGATTAGTGCACAGGTGTGCCTTAGACTGCCCACAATAAAAGGCCACTCTGAAAGGTGCAGTTTTATCACACAGCACAATGCCACAGATGTTGCAAGATTTGAGGGAGCGTGCGATTGGCATACTGACAGCAGGAATGTCAACCAGAGATGTTGCTCGTGTATTGAATGTTCATTTCTCTACCATAAGCCGTCTCCAAAGGCGTTTCAGAGAATTTAGCAGTACATCCAACCAGCCTCACAACCGCAGACCACGTGTAACTACACCAGCCCAGCACCTCCACATCCAACATGTTCACCTCCAAGATCGTCTGAGACCAGCCACTCGGACAGCTGCTGAAACAATCGGTTTGCATAACCAAAGAATTTCTGCACAAACTGTCAGAAACTATCTCAGGGAAGCTCATCTGCATGCTCGTCGTCCTCATCAGGGTCTCAACCTGACTCCAGTTCGTCGTCGTAACTGACTTGAGTGGGCAAATGCTCATATTTGCTGGCGTTTGGCACGTTGGAGAGGTGTTCTCTTCATGGATGAATCCCAGTTCACGCTGTTCAGGGCAGATGGCAGACAGCGTGTGTGGCGTCGTGTGGGTGAGCGGTTTTTTGATGTTAATGTTGTGGATCGAGTGGCCCATGGTGGCGGTGGGGTTATGGTATGGGCAGGCGTCTGTTATGGACGAAGAACACAGGTGCATTTTATTGATGGCATTTTGAATGCACAGAGATACCGTGACGAGATCCTGAGGCCCATTGTTGTGCCATACATGCAAGAACATCACCTCATGTTGCAGCAGGATAATGCACGGCCCCATGTTGCAAGGATCTGTACACAATTCTTGGAAGCTGAAAATGTCCCAGTTCTTGCATGGCCGGCATACTCACCGGACATGTCACCCATTGAGCATGTTTGGGATGCTCTGGACCGGCGTATACGACAGCGTGTACCAGTTCCTGCCAATATCCAGCAACTTCGCACAGCCATTGAAGAGGAGTGGACCAACATTCCACAGGCCACAATTGACAACCTGATCAACTCTATGCGAAGGAGATGTGTTGCACTCCATGAGGCAAATGGTGGTCACACCAGATACTGACTGGTATCCCCCCCAATAAAACAAAACTGCACCTTTCAGAGTGGCCTTTTATTGTGGGCAGTCTAAGGCACACCTGTGCACTAATCATGGTGTCTAATCAGCATCTTGATATGGCACACCTGTGAGGTGGGATGGATTATCTCATCAAAGGTGAAGTGCTCACTATCACAGATTTGGACTGGTTTGTGAACAATATTTGAGGGAAATGGTGATATTGTGCATGTGGAAAAAGTTTTAGATCTTTGAGTTCATCTCATACAAAATGGGAGCAAAACCAAAAGTGTTGCGTTTATATTTTTGTTAACTGTATCTAGAGATTATTTTATCCCATTCACTGAATTCATTTTCTGTTGCTTCCAGACTCTGGAACAGGCACAGAAGTACATTCATTTTTATCACCTTCACTCTTTGTGTAATGCTCATATATAGATTTAATTCTATTGAGCAAAGGGATCGTAGTTGATGGATCTTAATTGTCCTAAATCTTGAGGTAGATTAACTGTTGGTTATAAGTCCCAGTTGATGTTGATCTTGTACTTGTCTAATTGCTTGGCTTGGTCTGTAGTTAAAAGTAATTTATTTTTACAGCCTGATACTGTTGTGGGCTGGGGTGTTTGGCTGGGTTGGTTTCTGTTTCTCCCACCAGGTGGTATGCATTCAGGACTGAGTGGCTGAGCATTAGGACCTCACCCTGAACACCTGAGGCTTGTTTTCATGTGCAGGTCATCAGGGCTCACAGCTGTGGTGTATTCTGTCTTGATCAGAGATTGCTGCATTTAAACCTTGAATGCACAGTGTGTGATTGCCACAGACTCGACCTTGTGAGCAGACGTGTGAGATCGACGTCAGGAGAACAATCTCACCATTACGGACGCAGAGACCGCTCCAGGTTTGACGCCACAGTCTGTGAAGGAGGATTGGGTGAGGTCTCACGCTCTTCAGCACACTTCCTGAGGTAATTTGGTTTTGGTGACTTTTATGAAGTAATGACAGCGGATTTGGTGTCCCTCACACCTTGTGTTAGTGAGCTGTCACGTTATGCTAATTGTCTAATCAGCTTCTGCTGCAGTGGAGATTTGAACTGAGTTGTTCCGTGCCTGCAGGGTGAGAAGCTGATATATATATTTAAGCCAGGAAGTGTTTGCTGATTGTGTGCACCCTTTTGAGCTGTGTCTCTCTGGGTGGAGAGTGTTGGACTCACCTCATGGTTTCTTTCTTCACAGACTCAGTTTGTCACGGCCACCTGGGGGTGTCGGCGGGGTCCCTGGGTCCGAACTGCTGTGGCTCCAGACCGTTTGCGCTGCTGAGAGCGCGCCGTGTTTTCACCTCACCAGACCGCGGACATTTTTGGTTGTTTATCACTGCACTTATTATGATTATTAAATTCTGTTATCTTTTGAACCGTGCTCTGCTTATTTCGTGCTGGGTCCTGTTAAACGCTGGGTCAGTGCTCCGATCGCGTCTGACAGATAACAGATACATGGCCATAGTCTGTAAGGGTTGTCATAATTGCAGGGAACGAATTGTTGGGGCTCGACAAATATACTAATACATCATCTGCAAAAAGGCCTATTTTATGTACCCCTCCCCCCATGGCTATGCCTGCTATGTTTTCACTTTGTTTCATCCAGTTGCTCAGGGGTTCCAAAAAAAATGCCAAAGAGAAGAGGACTCGCTGAGCAACACTGACCCCAGCCTTGTTCTAATGTGATAAACTTTGTGAGACTCCCATTGATCCAGATCCTAGCTATGGGTTGCCTGTATGCAGTGGTGGGCACAGTTCCAAAAATCCAGTAATTATCAAAGATAAAGTTTTCATTATCAGATTATCTTTTCAGATAACTTTGAAAACCATTATCAGACTAATTATCTCATGATAAATTTGTGTCCAATAATTTTTAGACTGTTAACATGGTAAACAAAGGTGAACAGATGTGTAGTTCTACCCTCTACAAACAGAGGAGAGCTGTTTCTAGAAGAAACTGCTCTATCCTCTGCAGACAAAGGAGAACTGGTCACAAAAAAACCTCATTTCTTTTAACCCCATACTGGTACGTGGCCAATATCACCCAAGTCATCCAGAGACATACATTTTAACTTATGGTTCAAATTTTAACCAAACTTATTTCGGACAAGTTATTTAAATTAACGTCACATCTTAAGTTGTATAAAGTGAAAATATCAGATATATGTTTTAGTTTTAAAGTAATGTGCTAATTTTTAAGGTTTTAGTGTGGTCATGCTGTGTCCAGGTGCATTATAGGTGATAGGGTAATCTCAGTACGTTCACGACAGGAGAAATGATTTGAGACACTCTGATCAGGCTCCACAGACAACAGCATTAAACTTTAGTGCCTAAAACTCTCGTGAATATATTCTCTGGGTTTATAGACATTGTTATTGTGTTTGCATTTGTTAAATTCCATGCATCTTAAACGTAGCAAGTACCAACACAGATTATCTGGAATTTTGTTTTGGCAAGTTTTCAAGGTCTCTACTGCCATCTGCTGGCCAGTAGTGTCCATGGCAGGATTCAAACTGAAGCTGGGCAGACACTGTATGATATTTTCAATCACTGTACTTGGTTCCAGCTCAAACTGTACCATAGAACCGCACGGTGTAAAAGTTCAGAGCGCACGATTTAGGTTCTCACACACATTGTACGTTCAAAAACCACACGCGGACTTGTGTTTCAGAACAAAACGTAAACAGAAGCTTTTTTTTTTTTAAAACTTAATTTCCAAAACTCTCTATGGGAGACATCAAAGTTAAAAAAAAAAAAAAAACATTACAAGACAGGTCTGCGGTGTTTTGCACAGGCACAGTGTGAGAGGTTGGATGCTTGTAGCACTTCAGCAGCGGGATACCCTCACGACGGCCGACTAGAATATCAAACAGGTTTGATTTTCATCTGACCATACAATTGGCCATCAGGAGGTGGTGATGAGATGTTAAACGCAGCTTGTTACTCCATGTATACTAAACGATGCAGGACACACGATTAACCTGAAACTTGGTGTGATCCAAAAAATTATCGCACAAACAAAAAATCAGCTGAAAAAGGGCCAAAACTCACACTGGCACCAGTAGATCATGGCAGTGTTCTATTTATTTTGACACTGGTTATATCAGACGGTTATCTAATTACAACTTGGCTTTTTTTTTTTTTTTTTTTTTTTTTGAAAATGTCTTTTTTTACGAATAAAAAATGGCATATTTTACAAAAGCACATTTATCTGTAAACACCAACACACAACACACGTCACATTAATGTTGGTTTACATAGAATGAATGAGTCAACCAATCAGTGTTCAGAAGAGGCACATTTTACCCAGAATGCCATCTGTCTGTGTTTGGTACAAAACTTCAGAATTAGTGCATTATTCAACATTAAAAGATATATGTTATATCTTAACTTTGCACAAATGACAGAATTGTCATTAATGGAGTTATTCTATCAGTATTCATTTTATTTATACACCAAACCATAACTCAGCACTGGTTTATCTTCCAAGACCTCCACCTGACGGGAGCATTGTAATTGGGTAGAGTTGAGCTTCATAGCTTCTCTCAGCTTGTGTCTGTGCTGGAAGCCATGTAGTAAACTGAAGCTTCCAGCAGGGGGCAGAACACTCAAAGACAGAAGTGCTGACTCATTGTTTGGGTCTGTTGTCACGTTTGATGCTTCCAAAAGTGATTGCGCTGTTGATACTCAAAATCAGCTTGTTAGTAGGTGCAAGTGTACCAAAGACAATACTGTAATTTCTCGGTTATCTGTAACTTCCGATACATTTTTGGGTGGTTTATCATTTTAGCTTTATCAAAGATAACTTTTCAGTTATCTGATTATCTGTTATCGAAGTAAATTTTTTGGTTATCTGTGCCCACCACTGCCTGTATGACCTTAATAAACATAATGTGGAAATTAAACTGCTCCAGCACTCTGTTTTGGAAACCCTACCTGACAGAGTCAAATGCTTTTTCAGCATCTATTCCCACCACTACCTGCTCTATCTGATTTTTGATTACATGTTGCATTACATCTGATATTGTCTTACATCTGTGTTCAACAGATTTGAGCCTGTGACTCTGTCAGTGTTGGAGGATGTGTTGCCCCATATAAAACCATCAGGTTCTCCTCATGATGTGGTCCCTCCTCACTTCTTTAAGGAAGTTTTTTTCTATCTTACGGCAATGGGGCAATGGGAGAACCCCAAGGCGTTCCCAAGCCAGCCGAGAGATGTAGTCCCTCCAGCGTGTCCTGGGTCTTCCCCGAGGCCTCCTCCCAATGGGACGTGCCCGGAACACCTCTCCAGTGAAGCGTCCAGGGGGCATCCAGAAAAGATACCCAAGCCACCTCAACTGACTCCTTTTGATGTGGAGGAGCAGCGGCTCGACTCCGAGCTCCTCCCAAGTGACCGAGCTCCTCACCCTATCTCTAAGGGAGCGCCCAGCCACCCTGCAGAGGACACTCATCTCAGCCGCTTGTACTCGCGATCTCGTTCTTTCGGTCATGAGCCAAATCTCATGACCATAGGTGAGGATCGGAATGTAGATCGATCGGTAAATCAAGAGCTTTGCCCCCCTACTCAGCTCTCTCTTCACCACGACGGTCCGATACAGTGACCGCATCACTGCAGATGCTGCACCGATCCGTCTATCGATCTCACGCTCCATCCGTCCCTCACTCATGAACAAGACCCCGAGATACTTAAACTCCTCCACTTGAGGCAAGGACACTCCACCGACCTGAAGAGGGCAAAGCACCTTTTTCTGGTCAAGAACCATGGCCTCGGATTTGGAGATGCTGATTTTCATCCCGGACGCTTCACACTCGGCTGCAAACCGCTCCAGTGCACACTGAAGTTCCTGATTTGACGAAGCAAACAGAACCACATCGTCCGCAAACAGCAGAGACGAGATTCTGTGGTTCCCAAACCAGACCCCCTCTACACCCTGGCTGCGCCTAGAAATTCTGTCCATAAAAATAATGAACAGAACCAGTGACAAAGGGCAGCCCTGGCGGAGGCCAATGTGCACTGGAAACAGGTTTGACTTACTACCGGCAATGCGAACCAAGCTCCTGCTGCAGTCGTACAGGGACCGGATAGCCCTTAGCAAAGGACCCCGGACTCCGTACTCCCAGAGCACCCCCCACAGGGCGCCGCGAGGGACACGGTCGAACTCCTTCTCCAGATCCACAAAACACATGTGGACTGGTTGGGCGAACTCCCATGAACCCTCGAGCACCCGATGGAGCGTGTAGAGCTGGTCCAGTGTGCCGCGACCAGGACGAAAACCACACTGCTCCTCCTGAATCCGAGGTTCGACCATTGGTCGAACTCTCCTCTCCAGTACTCTGGAATAGACCTTACCGGGGAGGCTGAGGAGTGTGATCCCCCTATAGTTGGAACACACCCTCCAGTCCCCCTTCTTAAACAGAGGGACCACCACCCCGGTCTGCCAATCCAGAGGCACTGTCCCCGATCACCACGCGATGTTGCAGAGGCGTGTCAGCCAAGACAGTCCCACAACATCCAGAGACTTAAGGTACTCAGAACGGATTTCATCCACCCCAGGAGCCTTGCCACCAAGCTTTCTAACCACCTCAGTGACTTCGGCCTGGGTAATGGATTAGTCTGCCTCTGAGTCCCCAGTCTCTGCTTCCTCTTCAGAAGACGTGACGATGGGATTGAGGAGATCCTCGAAGTATTCCTTCCACTGCTCGACAACATCCCCAGTCAGGGTCAACAGCTCCCCACCCACACCGTAAACTGGTGTGGTGCTGTGGAGTTGCTGTCCATCTTAAAACCCTGGTGGAGAGCAGCTCTCCACCAGGGTTTGTTAAGGTTAGGGAGTTGGGTTAGTAATAGTGAGTTTAAAAAAACACGTCACAAAAATTTTACTCATTTCGTGATGGGAGGATGAAAAAAAAAAACTTGAGACTGACCTGTCATTTGAGCCCGTTCAGCCTCGAGTGGCTCGTGTCACGGCATATGATTCACATCAAGCCACATATGATCCATGTAGCACCATGTAACGTGACGTTGGTGCACGTTTAGGCATGGGTTTGGTCCAAACCTCCAGCCCACCCACACTCGGTGCCTTTAAAGTGTGTGTTTTCAATTCACAGCATCCATTCAAGATGTTGCCACATTTCAGTCCAAAAATAGATGCTCCAGTGCAGCCCAGCTGGTGTGCGCTGTGCGTCTGGCTGCAGTTCACCTGTGTTCCGGAGTCATTAAATGCACCAGACCAGCAAGAACTGAACCACGGGTTCCTGGACAGTTGCCTCTGCGCTTCCTATTGCTGGGATTATTTCTTCCGCAGCTTACAGTCATTTTGACAGCGTGATCCAACTTTTAACTTTGTGTTCATCTGTTAATGTCTGCAAAATCGCTCTTTTATGCGCTGGCATTCTGCGTTCTTGGACAGTCGCCTCTGCGCTCCTTCTTGCTGGCTTAATTTCTTCCTCTGCTTTAAACACTTGTCTTGAGTGTGAGTAATTGCGTCAATGTGCACACACATCTGAGCTCATCAGATCCATTAACAAGATGTTAAATCTATCAGAAACATACTTTTACAGCAGCGTATATAGCATTAATGAACATACAACTATTTTACCAAGCTATTACAATAAAAACATTACAAATACTTACCTTTTAAGCTGTTCCAAATACGTTCTCCACCTCATGAAGCAGGAGAGAGGTAAGGGTCCAGGTGAAACAGTCCTCTGTGATTCCAGAAGCAATTAGAGGTATTTTCAACATCCAAGCTCTGGCAGCAAATGATTAATCCGCTAAAAAATAATTATTTTATATACAGTGTCTGGCGCACAAAGCAGGTGGAATTGTAGTCTGCAAGAGGGCTGAGCCTGTGCAAAATAGCCTATCCTGTCCTTGTAGCTGCCAGGTGCTCGGATAATGGGCTTATACGGCCTCGTCCTCACCACAAACATGCCTCTAAAATCCTCATTTGTCCTCGTTCTTCCTTGTATACAAACTGCCCCACGCTTTTGTCACTAAATTTTGAATTTCTTGAAATTAGAGCCACGCTCAGAGATGAGCCTCTTTAGCTTTATATTCTGCCTCTCAGAGCCACTATTCTCCCACAGTTGTTGAATAACTGGACTCCATCCAGCCATCCATCCATTTTCTTCCGCTTTATCCGGAGTCGGGTCGCGGGGGCAGCAGCTCAAGCAAAGCCGCCCAGACCTCCCGATCCACACACACCTCCCCCAGCTCCTCCGGGGGAACCCCAAGGTGTTCCCAAGCCAGCCGAGAGATATAATCCCTCCAGCGTGTCCTGGGTCTTCCCCGGGGCCTCCTCCCAATGGGACGTGCCCGGAACACCTCTCCAGTGAGGCGTCCAGGGGGCATCCGGAAAAGATGCCCGAGCCACCTCAACTGACTCCTTTCGACGTGGAGGAGCAGCAGCTCGACTCCGAGCTCCTCCCGAGTGAACAAGCTCCTCACCCTATCTCTAAGGGAGCGCCCAGCCACCCGGCGGAGGAAACTCATCTCGGCCGCTTGTACCCGTGATCTCGTTCTTTCGGTCATGAGCCAAATCTCATGACCATAGGTGAGGAATGTAGATCGATCAGTAAATTGAGAGCTTTACCCCCCTACTCAGCTCTCTCTTCACTTCACTCTTATCTCTGGTGAAGAGATAACTGGACTCGTACCAAAAAAACATGCTGCGTGGCTCATTATTCACTGTTCATTATTTGGTGGGACCAGGGCTTTAGGGAGAAGCTGGAGTTACCCCCATCATTTGAGCTGAACATTGAAAGAGTGCACTAGGCTCAAGTCTCGCAACCTCTAAAGGACTCCCCTCTCCTAGATCCATTATGATAAAGTTACAAAGTTTCTGGAGTAAAAAAACAAATTATAGAGATGGCATGGCAGAAAAAAGGCTTCATGTATGAGTGGCAGAAGGTGTTTCTAAACCAAGACTATCCACCGGAGATATTGAGGAAAAGAAAAGAATGCCTGGAGGCAAAAAGGGTATTAAGAAACAAGAACATATGTTCCCAGACACTGTTTCCAGTGAAACTATGGGTCTGTTATGAGGGAGAGACATGCATCTACAACACAGTGGAGGAGGTGACGGAGGACATGGTGGCCTGAGGGCTCCAGGAGGAGGTTGTAAAACCGGCAGAGAACTGGACAGAGTGGATCAAGTGGATAATGTGGATGATGAGCCGTGTGAAGAATGGGCACAGGACAGCAGAGACGCAGCAGAGGTACAAACAGAAATTGCAAGCCCTCAGGAGACACGGGGACACCTGATGAAACACGACACTCTAAGATGAAGACAAGACTGTTTCCAGGAAATACGCCAAGTCTGTTTGGATAACTGAGGTGTAAATGGACTGCATTTATATAGCGCTTTTCCATCTGCATCAGATGCTCAAAGCGCTTTACAATTATGCCTCACATTCACCCCGATGTCAGACAAGGCGCTCACTACACACCGGGAGCAATAGGGGATTAAGGGCCTTGCCCAAGGGCCCTTAGTGATTGTCCAGTCAGGTGGGGATTTGAACCCAGGATCTTCTGGTCTCAAGCCCAACACCTTAACCACTAGACCATCACCTGTTGTGTGGGCCGCTGAAGAGGAGGTACTGCTGGCCCACCACCACCAGATGGCGCCCTGCTTGGAGTGCGGGCTTCAAGCACGAGAGGGCGCTGGAGCCACTGGGAGTGACAGCTGTCACTCATCCTCAGCACCAGCTGTCACTCATTCATCTTATCACCATCACCATAAAGGCCGGACTGCAACTCCACTTCCTCACAGAGAAATCAGCTACCATTCAGGTAATTTTCTCTGCTGACTCAAAACATTGAGTATTAATCTGAACTTCTTTGCAGCCGTTTTCCTGGTGTGTCCTTATCTGTGGGATTGGCGTTTGGTGTGATCTGCGATGGCTTCGCCTCACACCCCAAACCAGATAAGTGGTGAAACAGGAGCTGCACGAGTGTGTGATTGGAGGTGGAGGTGCTCCCTCCTAACTAAACACTGACTGTGGGATTACTGAGTGTGCGAACTCACACTCATCAGGACTGTCTCTGTTTTCTGCCAGCAGTACCGGGTCTGACTGCTGAAGACAGCGGCCACCTGGGGCGCAGGGCTTGGCGGCACCGGTGTTCTTCAGCTCCGTTGGTGGTGGAAGCTGTGTGGGGATCCGGCTCTTCTCTCGCCAGGCGTCTTCTATCGTCAAGCCTGCCCACACGTCACCTGGTGTATGATTGACAGTCCACCATATTGTTATTGTCTGTACGTCGTTGTGCGATTCACAACATTAAATTGTTCCTTTTGGCTTATCCATTGTCCGTTCATTAACGCCCCCTGTTGTGGGTCCGTGTCACGACACTTTCACAACAGGATTTCTCGGCCCACGTCATGGATCCCGAGGGGCATCAACCATCGCTTGAACAGCCAATGGAAGAGCGAGGTGCACACACGCCAGCAGGAGGCGTGTTGGGTGAGCTGCAGCACATCTTAACCGCCTTTACCGCTCGGTTGGACTGTGTGGAGACGTGCGCTGACTTCTTGATGCAGTGCTCACTCGTCTTTTCACAGCGTCCCGTCATGTACGCGTCAGACCCCAGCCGGGTGGCTTACGTTATAAACTTGCTTCGAGGAGATGCACGCGCCTGGGCTACGGCGCTTTGGGAGCAGAATTCACGGCTCCTAACGGTTTATACTGAGTTTGTGAGGGAGTTCCGACAGGTGTTCGACCACCCTCATAGAGGCGAGACCGCTTCAAGTGTGCTGCTGTCGATAAGACAGGGGTGTCGGAGCGCAGCAAAGTATGCAGTCGACTTCCGCATCGCGGCAGCGCGAGCCAGCTGGAATGCTGTTGCGCTCCGCGCCGCCTTTGTAAACGGACTGTCTCTGGTCCTCAAGGAGTACCTGGTGGCGAAGGACGAGCCGCGGGATTTAGATGGGCTTATCAACCTGGTTATACGGTTAGACAACCGATTAACAGAACACCGACGGGAGCGAGACGAAGGGCGTGGTCAGGCACAAGCCGTCCCTCTTCCTCCCGGGTCTGAAAGGGAGCCGACTTCCCCACGCTCCACTGCCAGGGCTCTCCACGTGACAACAGCTACCCCTGCTGACGTTGCTATGGAAATGAGCAGGGCCAAAAAACGATCAGATCAGAGACAAAGGAGGCTGATCCGTGGAGAGTGTTTTCTCTGCAGCTCTACTGAGCACACACAGAGAGAATGCCCCAAACGATCAAAACAGCAGCACTCGTCCTTCGAGACTGGGCTAAGGGTGGGTCACAATACCCACGCGGGGAGACCCCGTAAATCTGCACGAATCCCAGTCACGATCCTGAGTGAGGATTTAACCCTTCACATCCCAGCACTGGTCGACACGGGGTCGGAGGGAAATCTGCTGGATAGCAGATGGGCAAAGGAGGTTGGGCTCCCTCTAGTGGCCTTACCATCACCATTGTCGGTGCGGGCACTAGATGGCACCCTTCTTCCACTAATCACACAGCAGACTCAGCCAGTGACATTGGTGGTGTCTGGGAATCACAGGGAGGAGATTGTGTTTTATGTAACACCTTCTACCTCCCGAGTGATATTGAGTTTTCCATGGGTGTTAAAACACAATCCCCGGATTGATTGGCCGTCTGGGGTTGTGGTTCAGTGGAGCGAAACCTGCCACCGGGAGTGTTTAGGATCCTCGGTTCCACCCGGTGTGACAGCTAAGGAGGAGGTTTTAGTCCCCCCCAATCTGGCGGCGGTGCCAGCCGAGTACCACGACCTTGCTGACGTCTTCAGCAAGGATCTGGCACTCACGCTGCCCCCGCACCATCCGTACGATTGTGCCATTGATTTGATACCGGGCGCTGAGTACAACAACAACCTCTCACGTCCGGAACCTCGAATCAATGGAGACCTACATCCGGGACTCGTTAGCTGCCGGGTTGATCCGGAACTCCACCTCCCCGATGGGTGCTGGTTTCTTTTTTGTGGGCAAGAAGGACGGCGGACTCCGTCCATGCATTGATTACAGAGGGCTGAACGAGATCACGGTTCGAAACCGATACCCGTTACCTCTGTTGGATTCAGTGTTCATGCCCCTGCATGGAGCCCAAATTTTCACGAAATTGGATCTTAGGAATGCTTATCACCTGGTTCGGATCCGGGAGGGAGACGAGTGGAAGACGGCATTTAACACCCCGTTAGGGTCACTTTGAGTACCTGGTCATGCCATTCGGCCTCACCAATGCGCCCGCGACGTTCCAAGCATTGGTTAATGACGTCTTGCGGGACTTCCTGCATCGGTTTGTCTTCGTATATCTAGACGATATACTAATTTTTTCTCCGGATCCTGAGACCCATGTTAAGCATGTACGTCAGGTCCTACAGCGGTTGTTGGAGAACCGGCTGTTTGTGAAGGGCGAGAAGTGTGAGTTCCACCGCACTTCTTTGTCCTTCTTGGGGTTCATAATCTCCTCCAACTCCGCCGCCCCTGATCCGGCCAAGGTTGCGGCGGTGAGAGATTGGCCCCAACCAACGAACCGTAGGAAACTACAACAGTTCCTCGGTTTTGCAAATTTCTACCGGAGGTTCATCAAGGGCTACAGTCAGGTAGTTAGCCCCCTGACAGCCCTGACCTCCACAAAAGTCCCCTTCACCTGGTCGGATCGGTGCGAAGCCGCGTTTAGGGAGTTGAAACGCCGGTTCTCAACTGCACCACTTCTGGTGCAGCCCGATCCCAAGCGCCAGTTTGTTGTCGAAGTGGATGCCTCTGACTCAGGGATAGGAGCCGTGCTATCCCAGAGCGGGGAGTCCGACAAGGTTCTCCATCCATGTGCCTACGTTTCCCGCAGGTTGACCCCAGCTGAACGGAACTATGACGTCGGCAATCGGGAACTTCTTGCGGTGAAGGAGGCTCTTGAAGAGTGGAGACACCTGTTGGAGGGAGCATCGGTACCATTTACAGTTTTCACGGACCATCGGAACCTGGAGTACATCCGGACCGCGAAGCGTCTGAACCCCAGGCAAGCCCGCTGGTCGCTGTTCTTCGGGCGTTTTGACTTCCGGATCACCTACCGCCCCGGGACAAAGAACCAACGATCTGATGCCCTGTCCCGGGTGCACGAAGAGGAGGTCAAGACTGAGCTGTCAGACCCCCCTGACACCATCATCCCCGAGTCCACTGTCGTGGCCGCCCTTACCTGGGACGTGGAGAAGACCGTCCGGGAGGCCCTGACACGGAGCCCGGACCCGGGGACCAGTCCGAAGAACAAACTGTACGTCCCACCAGAGGCCAGGGCTGCGGTCCTTGACTTCTGTCACGGTTCCAAGCTCTCCTGTCACCCAGGGGTGCGAAGAACCGTGGCAGTGGTCCGGCAGCGCTTCTGGTGGGCGTCTATGGAAGCCGACGTCTGGGAGTATGTCCAGGCCTGCACCACCTGCGCCAGGGGCAAAGCTGACCATCATAAGGCCCAAGGCCTCCTCCAGCCTCTGCCAGTGCCTCGTCGCCCCTGGTCTCATATCGGCCTGGACTTTGTCACGGGCCTCCCGCCGTCCCAGGGAAACACCACCATCCTAACGATAGTGGACCGGTTCGTGGCCCTCCCGAAGCTCCCGACGGCCCAGGAGACTGCAGACCTCCTGGTCCACCACGTCGTGCGTCTGCATGGGATTCCATCAGACATTGTCTTGGATCGTGGTCCTCAGTTCTCCTCCCAGGTCTGGAGGAGTTTCTGTAGGGAACTGGGGGCCACCGTCAGTCTCTCGTCTGGGTACCACCCCCAGACGAACGGGCAGGCAGAGCGGACAAACCAGGAACTGGAGCAGGCCCTCCGTTGCGTGACCTCCGCGCACCCGACAGCCTGGAGTGACCATCTGGCCTGGATCAGGTACGCTCATAACAGCCAAGTCTCGTCTGCCACCGGCCTCTCCCCATTTGAAGTGTGTTTGGGGTACCAGCCCCCATTGTTCCCGCTAGTGGAGGGAGAGGTCGGGGTGCCCTCGGTCCAGGCCCATCTGAGAAGGTGCCGTCGGGTGTGGCATACCGCCCGCTCTGCCCTGCTCAAAGCCCGGATGAGGGCCAAGAACCATGCAGACCGCCGGCATGCCCCACGGCCCCTGCGTACCAGCCTGGGCAGGAGGTTTGGCTTTCTACAAAGGACATTCCCCTGCAAGTGGAATCCCAAAAGTTGAAAGACAGATACATCGGACCTTTCCCTATCCTCAAGGTCCTCAGTCCAGCCGCAGTGAAGCTGAAGCTGCCAGCGTCACTGCGGATCCACCCGGTTTTCCATGTGTCCCACATCAAACCTCACCACGTGTCACCCCTCTGTGCCCCCGGACCGGCGCCGCCTCCTGCCCGGATCATCGACGGGGAGCCGGCTTGGACCGTGCGCCGGCTCCTGGACATCCGTCGGAAGGGCCGGGGGTTCCAGTATTTGGTGGACTGGGAGGGGTATGGACCCGAAGAACGCTCCTTTGTGAAGAGGAGCTTCATCCTGGACCCGGCCCTCCTGGCCGACTTCTACCGGCGGCACCCGGACAAGCCTGGTCGGGCGCCAGGAGGCGCCCGTTGGGGGGGGGTCCTGTTGTGTGGGCCCTGAAGAGGAGGTACTGCTGGCCCACCACCACAAGTTGGCGCCCTGCTTGAAGTGCGGGCTTCAAGCACGAGAGGGCGTCGGCTTTGCTGGAGGTGACAGCTGTCATCAATCAACACAAGCTGTCACCCATCACCACCACTACAAAGACCAGACTGCAACTCCACCTCCTCGCCGAGAAATCAACTACCATTCAGGTAATTTCTCTGCTGACTAACACTGTGTGTGTAATAACTTGAACTTCTATTGCAGCCGTTTTCCTGGAGTGTTGCCTTATCTAGAGGATTGGCGTTTGGTGTGACAGCGACGGCTTCGCCTCACACCCCATCTCAGATAAGTGGTTGACCAGGAGCTGCACGAGTGTGTGTGATTGGAGGTGGAGGTTTTCCCTCCTTTACTTAATACAGACTGTGGGATTACTGAGTGTGCGAACTCACACTCATCTGGACTGTCCCTGTTCTCTGCCAGCAGTACCGGGTCTGACTGCTGAAGACAGCGGCCACCTGGGGCGCAGGGCTTGGCGGCTCCAGTGTTCTTCAGCTCCGTTGGTGTTGGAAGCTGTGTGGGGATCCAGCTCTTCTCTCTCCAGGCGTCTTCTATTGTCGAGCCTGCCCACACGTCACCTGGTGTATGATTGACAGTCCACCATATTGTTATTGTCTGTACGTTGTTGTGCGATTCACAACATTAAATTGTTACTTTTTGGCTTATCCATTGTCCGTTCATTAACGCCCCCTGTTGTGGGTCCGTGTCACGACACTTTCACAACAAATGAGGCGCTTTTCGTCACAATATCACAAACCAATAGATTACTGTATATTTTGTGCTGCTGAATCACGACTTGCCGTGAGACCATGTTGCTCAAATGATAGGTCAGCCATGGCTCACTAGAGGCTGATAGCTGGCACATGTGAGGTACAGAGAGGCACATAGAGACGCCTTAGTAGTGGATACGTGACAGCTTAAAACATGGATCATTCTTTGAATAATTGCTGACACGCCCACGTGTGGCTCATTATTCATGGATTATTATTAAGTGGGACCGAGGCTTAAAGAGGTTTCTGACAAAATTGGTCATGGATTGAGCATTTCCCTCTGCTCCTTCCTTCACTCCGTGGATCCGGACATTCTCCCTCCTTGAACGGCCCTCCAACTCCGTCATTCTGTTCTCGATCTGCTTCTGCAGCTCCAACAAGCTCCAAAGTGGTTTCCTCCAGATTCTGAGTGCGTTCCTCTGTTTCCATGATCCACTTTTCAGCATCATCTACCCTGTTGTTTGATTCGTTGATGTCATCGTTCTTTCAAGTTATCAAAGTTCTCCTGGTGGAACTCTTGTATCTCATTGGGGGAGGTGATGGTCTAGTGGTTAAAGCATTGGGCTTGAGACCAGAAGATCCTCGGTTCAAATTCCAGCCTGACTGGAAAATCACTAAGGGCCCTTGGGCAAGGTCCTTAATCCCCTAGTTGCTCCTGGTGTGTAGTGAGCGCCTTGTATGGCAGCAGCCTCACATCGGGGAGAATGTGAGCCGTTATTTTATAAAGCGCTTTGAGTGTCTGATGCAGATGGAAAAGCACTATACAACCCCTGGCAAAAATTATGGAATCACCGGCCTCGGAGGATGTTCACTCAGTTGTTTAATTTTGTAGAAAAAAAGCAGATCACAGACATGACACAAAACTAAAGTCATTTCAAATGGCAACTTTCTGGCTTTAAGAAACACTATAAGAAATCAAGAAAAAAAATTGTGGCAGTCAGTAACGGTTACTTTTTTAGACCAAGCAGAAGGAAAAAAATATGGAATCACTCAATTCTGAGGAAAAAATTATGGAATCATGAAAAACAAAAGAATGCTCCAACACATCACTAGTATTTTGTTGCCCCACCTCTGGCTTTTATAACAGCTTGCAGTCTCTGAGGCATGGACTTAATGAGTGACAAACAGTACTCTTCATCAATCTGGCTCCAACTTTCTCTGATTGCTGTTGCCAGATCAGCTTTGCAGGTTGAAGCCTTGTCATGGACCATTTTCTTCAACTTCCACCAAAGATTTTCAATTGGATTAAGATCCGGACTAATTGCAGGCCATGACATTGACCCTATGTGTCTTTTTGCAAGGAATGTTTTCACAGTTTTTGCTCTATAGCAAGATGCATTATCATCTTGAAAAATGATTTCATCATCCCCAAACATCCTTTCAATTGATGGGATAGAAAAGTGTCCAAAATATCAACGTAGACTTGTGCATTTATTGATGATGTAATGACAGCCATCTCCCCAGTGCCTTTACCTGACATGCAGCCCCATATCATCAATGACTGTGGAAATTTACATGTTCTCTTCAGGCAGTCATCTTTATAAATCTCATTGGAACGGCACCAAACAAAAGTTCCAGCATCATCACCTTGCCCAATGCAGATTCGAGATTCATCACTGAATATGACTTTCATCCAGTCATCCACAGTCCATGATTGCTTTTCCTTAGCCCATTGTAACCTTGTTTTTTTCTGTTTAGGTGTTAATGATGGCTTTCGTTTTGCTTTTCTGTATGTAAATCCCATTTCCTTTAGGCAGTTTCTTACAGTTCGGTCACAGACGTTGACTCCAGTTTCCTCCAGTTTCCTCCCATTCGTTCCTCATTTGTTTTGTTGTGCATTTTCGATTTTTGAGACATATTGCTTTAAGTTTTCTGTCTTGACGCTTTGATGTCTTCCTTGGTCTTCCTTGGAGTTTGATAATCCTCTCCTTTGTTTCAATTGACATCTCTCGTGTTGGAGCCATGATTCATGTCAGTCCACTTGGTGCAACAGCTCTCCAAGGTGTGATCACTCCTTTTTAGATGCAGACTAACGAGCAGATCTGATTTGATGCAGGTGTTAGTTTTGGGGATGAAAATTTACAGGGTGATTCCATAATTTATTCCTCAGAATTGAGTGATTCCATATTTTTTTTCCCTCTGCTTGGTCTAAAAAGTAACCGTTACTGACTGCCACAATTATTTTTCTTGATTTCTTATAGTGTTTCCTAAAGCCAGAAAGTTGCCATTTGAAATGACTTTAGTTTTGTGTCATGTCTGTGATCTGCTTTTTTTTATACAAAATTAAACAACTGAATGAACATCCTCCGAGGCCGGTGATTCCATAATTATTGCCAGGGGTTGTATAAATGCAGTCCATTTACCATTCCTGTGAGACTGTTTCCACGTCTGCCATGTTTTTGTTTGTTGTTGTGTGTTTTCTCCCTCTTGGCTTGATTGTGTTGCCAGTGTCGCAGACTGAACGGTCCCCCTAAAAAGTGGTCAGCCTGCCTCCACTGCGCATGTGTCATTTCGGACCTCAGCAGCTCATCTGAGATAGTCTCTTCACCCAAAGTGATCAAATGGATTAATGGGATTATTTACCATCAGATGATAAAGGTAAAATCTCTTAAATCATTCTAAAGTCAGTTTTTTATTTGATTTAACCTTTATTTAACCAGGTAAGTTATTAAGAAAAAAAAATCTTATTTACAATAACAACCAGTTTTAAGCAGAAACAAAGTGATATTCTGTGACATTTTGAAATGACTGACACGCAGTGAACGCATCAGCTAGCAGCTCGTGTAGCTGTGGCGCTCTGATCACTTCCTCTGTCTTTTATGATGAAATAATGCTGAATTTATGTGGAAATGATTGTTGTACAAAAGCTTCAGATATCTGTCGCTGAGATAGATGATGACTGGAGGCAGTTTGAAGCAGAAACGAGGTGATGATCAGTGAACCGTGGCTAATGACGCATACGCAGTGAAGGCAGAGCGGACTGATTTTTAGGGGAGACAGTTCGGTCAGCGACACCGGTTTGGCTTTCACTCTCTCACCTGTTGACTCTGTTAGCTCTTCCACAAGTTCAGCTACTTTGCCTGTTAGCATAGCTGGAGTCAGGCAGGACGTGTCCCTACATGCACTTTTTAATCAGAGGACCATCTGCACGTTTTTGGGACACCTGATGACGTGTAAGAAACAGGTGCAACACATCCTCATGACTCATGGGGCACTCTTTAAGCTTTGTCTCCTGTTTCTAAATTCTCTACTTGTCCTTCAGGGACAGAGAAATGGGGCGGGGCAGCGAACAAAATGATCTGTCAGGGGAGGCGGCAACAGCAAACAATGGCAGAGAGGAAGTCTGTCCCCCCGGGTCTGTCTGCTCCTGTCTGATGCTACAACACACTGGATATGGTGGATGATCTCTCTCTCTCTCACACACACACATATAACACAAAGTGGACGTGCTTGTATGCATGCTTGTTTTTAGTCTGAAAAGAAATCAGACGAGTCTCCAAACATCCTCCACTTCAAACAGGATCAGACATTCATGTGCTCATAACAGCATTTTTACTTCCATGTTGATTTGCGTGTTTGATAACAATCTAAGGAGGCAACGAGCTCTCACACACATGCTGCTCTCACACACACACACACTGCTGTCACACGCATACTGCTCACTAATTCGCTAATTGGATAAAAAAGTACTTTTGTATTTTTAAACAGTATCAGTAGTGGCAGGGCTCTCCCTGAGCAATGACACAATGTCGCTGTGCCATCATGCAGATTTTTAAGTTTTGGATGTTCCCTCTGTCTCTGTTTTCCCAGGTAATTATTTTTTCACATTATTAAGTTTTGGAGCTTTGCCAAACCATAAGCCCAGGAACTCTGTGAAATCTTCAGTCTGCGGACAGGACATTCTTTTTCTTTTTTTCTTATTGCACATTTCATTTGCACTTTTTATTGTTGTGATTTATTCAGTGTTTAGTGTATATTTCTACATGCCGTACAGAGCAGCTCAAACCAAAGTCAAATTTCTTGTTTTCTGTGGATATTTGGCGAATAACAAAGCCTTTGAAAAAACGGCTGTGGAGTGCAACATTTCCACAACAGCTGCACTGATAAATTAACTACAGCCTGTTGATAAAAACTCTTATCAAATCTGAAAAAAAGCTTCTTTTTTTTTAATAGTTAAACATGATTAATTTAAAGTGCGCTTCCTTTCGCTTCATCTGCGGAGGTGAAGAGCAGCCAATGGAGCAAACCACGTCTAAAATACATATATATATATATATATATATATATATATATATATATATATATATATATATATATATATATATATATATATATATATACACTGCTTCACTTTAAATGCATAATAAGTCTGTTTCAATCAGCACAGACCCTTTCTCTTAAAAGGCTTTATTTTACTCAGCATATGGCTTTGTAAACTTGTAGCTGTCAGGGATTTGGCCAGGTCAGGGCGCTGAGCCCTTGTTTTTCCCCTTTTTGTGTTTTCAGCTTTGCTTTATCAGTAATTATTTTCATCATGAGTTATTCTATGTTTTTCTTATCACTTTGTTACTTTTCATACTTTAGCCATTGTTCTGTTCTAGTTCTGTTCAGCCGGTTTGTGTTTTCATTGTTTATCATTTAGCTTTCTTCTGTATGTGTTGACTTTTGTTTTCTGTTGTACTTTTATATTAGGTTTTGATTTCTTATTAGTCTGTTCCTGTTTAATTTTGTGTTTGTATTGATTTCCTGATCATTTCTAGTTGCTTTTGTTCACATGCTCATGTTTGATTTCAGTTCTTGTTTTTGTAGTTCCACATTCTGTGTTAGTTTATTCCTCACACCCAGCTTATTATGTTCACATCACTGCACCTGCCCCATGTCTTTGTTTCCCACCTTGTTTATGTCTGCTTTGTGTTTTCGTTCACTCCCACTCTTGCTCCAGCTCACGTGTCTTTGTCTGTTACTTCACTCCACTCTTTCCGTCCTTCACTATCTTGTACTCTGCACAACCTTTGGCTCCCCTGGTCATGTCCCCTTCCAGAGACTTCCACACACCTGCTTCACATCACCCTAATTTGTTTGCTCCTTATTTAAACCATCACAGTCTCACAGCTCACTGCCAGTTTGTTGTCTCGTACACATTCCAGGGCCCTTTGTCAGTTCAGATTTTTGCTTTGCCGTGTATGGTACCTCTGCTCTGTTTTCCTCGACCATGCCTTTTGCCTTGTCCCGGATGTCTGTGTTTGCTTGTGCCTCTGACCCCTGCTCAACCATGACTGTGTTTTTGCCTGATCCTGATTGTACCTCTGCTCCGCTGCTTGATCACATGTGTACTAAACCAGAGCCAGGAAAAGAAAAGACCATGTTTTCTCCTACACCTAAGCCTAGTCCGGGAGTTTGCATTGCAGGTCCAGCCACCATGGTAGACAGGCTCCCGCCCGTTCTGACAGTAGCATCACCTGCTACATTGATTAGCGCTTACATTAATTATGGGCATGCTCTACGGTCTTCTTCTTGTTTTTTTGTGGGAACATTACAGTGCCACCTACAGGCCTGGCATATGTACTACAGCTTCAAACGAAGCGTCGAGGCAAAGAATTTGCATCGAACATTTTTTGCAATCGAATTATTTGAATTACTCGATTAACTGTTTCAGCCCTACACACGCCGCTCACACACACACCGTTCTAACACACACGCCGCTCTCACACACATGCTGCTGACACACACATGCTGCTCTCACACATGCCGCTCTCACACAAACACACCACTCTCTCACACACACGCTGCTCTCACACACACGCTGCTCTAACATACACGCTGCTGTCACATGCACGCCGCTTTCACACATACGCTGCTGTAACACACACGCTGCTGTCACACACATGCCGCTCTTTCTCTCTCTCACACACACACACACACACACACACACACACCGCTCTTACACACGCATGCCGCTTTAACACACGTGCTCCTGTCACACACACGCTGCTGTCACACACGCGCCGCTCTCACACACACGCCACTCTTACACACACATGCCACTCTAACACACGTCGCTCTCACACACACACACACACGCTGCTCTCACACACACACGCCTCTCTAACACAGACTCCGCTCTCATACACACTGCTGTCACACACACGCCACTCTTACACACATGCTACTGTCACACACACGCTGCTCCCACACACACACTGCTCTCACACACACACGCCGCTCTCACACATATGCCGCTATCACACACACATGCCACTCTCACACACACACCGCTCTCACACACACACTGCTCTTACACACACACGCCGCTCTCACACACACACTGCTCTTACACACACATGCCGCTCTCACACGCACGCCGCTCTCACACACACGCCGCTCTCACACACACCGCTCTCACACACACGCCGCTATCACACACATATGCCGCTCTCACACACACACACCGCTCTCATACACACACGCCGCTCTCACACACATGCCGCTATCACACACATGCCGCTCTCACACACACACCGCTCTCACACACACACCGCTCTCTCACACACACTGCTCTTACACACATATGCCGCTCTAACCACACGTCGCTCTCACATGCATGCTGCTCTCACACAAACACCACTCTCACACACACGCCGCTCTCACACACACACACACGCCGCTATCACACACACATGCCGCTCTCACACACACACTGCTCTTACACACATACGGTGCTCTCACACACAAACTGCTCTTACACACACACGGTGCTCTCACACACAAACTGCTCTTACACACACATGCCGCTCTCACACACACGCCACTATCACACACACGCCGCTCACACACACACACCGCTCTCACACACACGCCGCTATCACACACATATGCCGCTCTCACACACACACGCCGCTATCACACACACGCCGCTCTCACACACACACTGCTCTTACACACACACTGCTCTCACACATACACTGCTCTTACACACACACGCCGCTCTTACACACACATGCCGCTCTAACACACACTGCTCTCACACACCTCTCACACACACACGACGCTCTCACACACACGCCACTCTAACACACACATGCTGCTCTAACACACACTCCGCTCTCATACACACACTGCTGTCATACACACGCCGCTGTCACACACACGCTTCTTTCACACATACTGCTGTCAAACGCAGGCCGCTCCCACACACACGCCGCTCTCATACACATGCCACTCTTACATACACATGCCGCTCTCACACACACACTCTGCTCTCACACACACACACACACACACACACACACACACCGCTCTAACACACACGCCGCTGTCACACACATGCTGCTCTCACACACACCGCTCTTACACATACATGCCGCTCTCACACACACACCACTCTCACACACACACACACACACACACACACACATGGTGCTCTCACACACATACAACTACGCTTCCTCCTCACAGTCACCCAGTCGGCCTGCTTTCCCGGCTGCTCGGGATCTGCCAGAGGGAAACTAACGGCGGCTAAGCTACCTTGGTCCGCACCGACTACAGGGGCCTGGCTAGCTGTAGAATTTTCCACGGTGCGGAGCCGAGTCTCCAATTCGCCCAGCCTGGCCTCCAAAGCTACGAATAAGCTACACTTATTACAAGTACCATTACTGCTAAAGGAGGCCGAGGAACAACTAAACATTTCACACCCAGAGCAGAAAAGTGTGGGAGAGACAGGAGAAGCTGCCATGCTAAACCGGCTAAGAGCTAGTAGCTGCGCTAAGCTAGCGGATTCCTAAAAACACACAAAGTGAATAATGTGTAAATAATTTAGAGGTGATTCAGCAGAGGGAGTGCTTTAGTTAAGGCACGTGAAGATTACACTGTGAAGCAAATCCTTATCTAGGTAACTAGATCAATCTAACTGCACAGATTAAACAGCTAACAGATACAGAAAAACACAGCTGTGCTCCGGAACAGGAAGTGATACAATACCGCAGTGAGAGCCAACCACCAGTAGAGGCCGCCAGGCACAGAGCTGGCATGTTCATGTGGTTTGGTGAAGCAAAGTGTTGTCTTGGGTTGTGGGTGCGTGTCTGTCTGAACAAGATAACTAAAAACCCTCTGGATGGATTTTCACTGCACTTGGTAGGAATGTTGCCTGGGCAGATATTTCCAAATGATTACCTTTGGTAGAGGTTCAGGCAAAGGTAAAAAAAAAAAAAAAAACAACATGGTGAAAAAAAAAATTCTGCTATATTTTAGCAACCTGTAGGGGTAGAGAAATGATGCAATGTATATAATGATCAGCAAAACATTTGTGATTGTTTGGCATAATGTATATGACTGCAGAGTGTGTAGGGTTTGCATCGCATTGCATTTAGAATGAGAACAAAAGACACTGGGCCTCATGTATCAACGTTGCGCACTTGTGGCGTAAATTTGAAGTACACCAAAGTTGCCGTGACATGTATCAAGCAGTGCGCACCTGTCCATTTCCGGCTTACGCCTGATGTGATCTTGATAAATGCGGCGGGTGAAAACAATCGTAATTATAATAAACATGCCCATAAATATTCAGATCCACTTCAGACACACCCTCAGTTTACGACATGGAAGCTGGGAAGACGGCAATGAAAAAGAACTCCACCAATCATGACGCGTGCCAATAGAGCGTCAAAAGCAGCCGTTGTATTAATTGTTTTGTAGTATATAATCAAAAAAGTGTTACAGTGGTCCCTCATTTATAGCGGGAGTTACGTTCTAAAAATAGCCCGTAATACGCGAAACCGCGACGTAGTCAGCGTTATTTTTTACAATTATTATAGACGTTTCAAAGCTGTAAAACCACTTTATACACTTTCTCAATCAGGCATGAACATTTTCTCACTTTTCTCTCGTGTGTAAACACTCTCAAAGTTCAAACCTTAGTAGAAAATAAGACCAAACTGTTTTCAGGCCCAAACATTTGTTTGAGAAATAAAAATAGAATGTTTTCCTATAAATAATTATGATGGCTTTTAGAACTAACGAATTTAATTTTAACGATCAACGTACGAGGTTGGACACATAAGAAATTATTAATAGTGACTGACCAGTATTTCACCGATCGGGCCTCTGCGTCCTGACGCCGCGCCTTTTTCCACTCACACCTCGCTGCAGGTGTCTGTTTCTGAGTGACAAACACAGTTATGAGTAGTTGTTGGCGCTCTTTTTTCTTCTGGGCGAGAAGATTCTTATAAACAGACACGCAGAACACAGAACACTGTAAAAAAAGGCATGGAAAATTGGACTAAAAACTCTGCGAAACGATGAGGCCGCGAAAGGTGAACCGCGTTATAGTGAGGGACCACTGTATTCTCTTTTCAAATGTCAATAATTCTTGACATGTGGATATTTGCTCGCTCAATTAATAAGACACGCCTAATTTTTCAGATTTCTTTATTTTTAAAATGTATTTCTTTATTTATTTTATTGTGACAAACGAATGGAGACGACAAAACCTGATTGCAGCACGAGCGAAGGGAATGACAACACTACAGTTGATATTATCAATTTCATTGTCTAAAACAATCACACCACATAAAGTTAAGCTCAGCGCTGCTCTGGCTCCAGGCTCTGGAGAAAAAGGCGAGCAGCGCTTTTTTTTGCGGTCAGCGCTGTGGCCACGGATCGTGCTCAAGACCAACAATCCCGCAAAAGCGGGATTTGTATTAATTATTATGTAGTATAATCAAGAAAGTGTTATTTATTTAACATATGCATTGATTTGTATGATGGCACTGTTTATCATGTTGATCGTTTTCATTTTTATGTGGATTCCAGTGCTGGTTCATTTTGGTGTATAATTTACGCCACCTCTCGACCTAGTGTATATTTTCAGCGCAGTGTACGCCAACGACCACATTGATAAATGCCAAGTAGCGCAGCCGTTTTGGCGTACACCCCATATACGCTCAAATATCGCCGTACGCAACGTTGATACATGAGGCCCACTCAGTGGAAAAAAGAACTGAGATGATTAACTATCAACTTGCACAGAACATGTAGCTGCAATTATGTAGCCATAAACACATCAATCATCCAATAATATTAATGAGTGCTGATCAAAATAATTATTAAGTACAAGTACTTTGCTCATTGAAACTGTACATATTTCTACAGGGGTGTGTGTGTGTGTGTGTGTGTGTGTGTGTGTGTGTGTGTGTGTGTGTGTGTGTGTGTGTGTGTGTGTGTGTGTGTGTGTGTGTGTGTGTGTGTGTGTGTGTGTGTAAAATTTAAAAATTTTATGACCTCATACATAATTCAGGTATAATTTTCATTTTCTTCTGGTTCATTTAGATGGTTTGTGGACACATTTTGGGAGCTTTTACAGTACGAGATTTATGTTATTACAGTACTTTGTGTTCAGAAAATGTCCATCATGGTTTCAAGAAATTCACTTTTAAATTACTTTCTGTCCGTGCACAAGAATATTCATGATGCTTGCGGATGCAAATTTAGAGGAAACTGCAGGTTACGAAAATAATTAAGAAAAAATAACCCAAAGTACATTGTCATTTGTCACATTTGCCTCTGTATCTGATGGTGGAGAAAAACAAAAAAAACCTGTCACAACCACATGCCTGCAGAGAACTTTGCTCTGTGGGGTGCAGCTGAAAAATCACCATCATCCTGGTGGAACTCCTTCTTCTGCTTCTATCAGATTCAGATAATGAAAAAAGACATTCCAGATATCAGTGACATTTTTGAAAATTATTTTTTTCTTTGTGTGTGAAGGTCAGTAAGAAACAGAAAGCAGTGCTGCCTAACTTGGGGCCCATGGGCTACATTTGGCCAACACTCCCTTTGCTTTGGGCCAGTGTGGATATTGATGAGCCCTCCAAAAATTAACAACTTACAGTGAAGCACACAAAAGAGCAGAATTTTATTATTTTGAAAGAATATTTTAAATTCATAATTATTTTCTAATATGTATATGTTGCAGACATGAGTGAAGCTCTTCAGCATCTCACCATGTCATTTAGATCCTTCAGACTTTTTTTGAGTAAATACTTCAAGGGAGCATTAGCATGGCAAAAACCTTTCAGCTTCTGCGGGGGGGGCTCCACTCCCCAAGACCCACCACCTTTTTAAGCATGTTTCTTTATTTGCCTCTCACATGCCTGGAAGCTCCTCACCATCTAACCAAATCATTTAGGTCCTTCACACTTTATTTTCAGTAAATGCTTCTGAGGAGCATTAGCATGACTAAAACCCTTCAGCTAATTACAGCCCTCTTAACCCGCTGCCGCTTTAACCATTTTTTAAAATGTAGATGTAAATTAATATTCAAACTTTTCAGCTAGTTGACAGTAGGGCTGTACAATGTGGCCAAAATATCATATCTCAATATTGTCATATCAATATGATATACAATATGACTATGATTTGACACAAAGTGCAGCAACAGTGAAAATTAAACATTCTTAAACAAAACAGTAATAATATCACACTCATGTTGCCCTCATCATAAGATTAGGATACTGTGCCCAAGTATTGCACATTGCATATTGATACTGTGCCCAATTCCAAGTACTGGAACACTTGGAATTTCACACATTTTAGTTTGTTTATGCCATTTCAAATACAAGACATACAAAAATAAATAAATAAAAATTTCTTAAAATTATCTTCCTCAAACTCAAACTGAAAGCAAATCTCTAAAAATTGATAAAACCTGTAAATAATAATCAGTTTTATTGACAGTTTTCTTTAGACAAGTCAAGGGATGGAAACATGAACATATTCAAGTCACTGAATATGTCTTGGACTTTATTTACATCAATTATGAAGAAATACAAACAGGTTTTATACAACACAGGTTTTATACAGAACAGAGGACGAGTAAATTACCTGTATATTTTTCAGCCTGTGCGTCTTCACGTTATAGCTCATGAATCAACAGCTGCCTGCACGTTTGAAATCACTGGAGAAACACGTATATATAAGACAACCAGAATTAACAGAGAAGTGCCACTTTTAACAACCTGGACATCATTTCTGGCATAAAATACAGTCGTTTACTCACCAATATAACTTTGGTGTCATTTGGAGTCTATGGTTCAGACAATGTTTTCAGTTTAAAATCTGAGTCAAACATTTTTCTTCTTTTTTCTTCTTCTACTAAGGTGGATTAGACCTTCCTGTGGTACACAGCACCAATTACTGTACTGGAAGGAGTTAGCAGTCAATATGGGTCACCGATTTCAAAATGCAGCGCATCCACGGCCTCCACTCTAGCTCCACCCATGCCAGGAAGTGTTCAACATTTGACATTTCCTGTTTCACTGTGGACTCAAAATTTGGCACTTCCTTTTTCAGCGTGAACTTGCCACTGAGTTCCCGCGAGATTCCATGAGATCTCTTCTGTCAATCCAGGAAGCGTTTGACATCTGACATTTCCTGTTTCACTGTGGACTCAGAATTTGGCACTTGCTGTTTGGGACCCCTTGTACCATGAGCGAGCTTCGCACCGCTGCACGTCATTTCGCTCGTATAAAAGTGGAATACATTTATTTAGAATGTAACTGTAAGTGTGTAATTTTCTCACAACACCCACATTAGTTATTGATCCTTCAACGGAAAGAATTCTGGTGTGAGCTGTTAGAAAAATCTCTCAGCTCTCTCTCACACTCTTTGCCTCTCGTCTCCTTCGTGCACGATAAAGGTTTGATTGTTTTGTGATCAATAATATTGATTTTTTTTTTCTACACTATTCTGAGAGGAGTTTGAAAGCACACAAAGTGACTCAGCAACAATACATGTTTGTGAACCATCAGAAAAGAACTCAAAGTTCAGGCTTGTCTTCTTCTCTTCTTGTTATTTATTTATTTACTATTTCACACTTATTTCATAAATAATTACTGTATACTGGAACTCAGGTTCAGAACGTGGGTGGAATGATACATCGCAAAATTAATTGTATTTTTTTTAATAAAATGGATAAAATGAAGGGTCAATGACTGCATGGAAGAAATAATGACCTCTTGGAGAAGAATCATAAATGATTTATAAAATATAACATCAAGGATTACAATTTACGTATTCAGAATATTCAGAATAATTTCTTTCTTTAAAATTGCAATTTCACTACAGATTACTTTCTACATACAGTGCATCCCCAAAGTATTCACAGCACTTCACTTTTTCCACATTTTATGTAACAGCCTCATTCTAAAATGGAGTAAATTATTTTCTGTCAGGTTTTGGGTTTGTGCTCTGTTTTATTGTATATTTTATCTTATTTTTTGGGGGGGTTGTCGGCTCTTTGCCTGTTGCTTTCTGCTTGGGTTCTCTCTGTCTTTCTTTTGGTGGTGGGCGTTTCCCTTTGTCTGACCACACTCCTGATCTAGTCGCCTCCTCTCACACCTGTCCTTGATTTGCTGCTCGTCACTTGGGTGGATTTAAGACTCTCTCTTTGCTCTGGTCCTTCGCCAGATCGATGTGCCTAGAGCCTTCTTTCCAGCCTTTTCTTGTACCATTGCCGTGCTTCGTGTTGCCTCATTGTGTTTTTGACCACCTGCTAGTTTTCCTCGACCACGTCTCTCGCCTGATGATTGTTGTACTTTTGCTCCTGTCTGACTGCCTTACCGTGTACCGACCCCTGCTACTCAACCCAGTAAAAGAGTTAAGCCTACAGTTCGGTGAGTTTGTGTTCTGCATTTGTGTCCAGCCAGTTGTCAACACCGAGCCTGATGGATCGATCTGGCCAACAATGGACGCAGCAGACACAAACGCATACCAGTTGGCGGTTCGCCACCACAGTAAGCAGTTAGCTAAGCAGGAGGACCAGCTTGCTGCTCTCGCCTCTGGGTTTAGCGAGTTGGCTAAACGCCAGGATTCATTCATGTCCTCCGTGAGCTCGCAAATGGAGCAGCTCTTAGCAACCATGAAACATCAGGCTTCTACTGATGCGGCTCCCGTTACTGCCCCACTTATGGGACCGTCCGCCGCCCCATCGGCTTCCTTAGCCACTCCGAGTTTTTGCAACCAGCTCTCCCGGCAAGAACATTTTTCCAGAGAGGCCGGGGACGTGAAGCTGTTCATTACTCAGTGCGAATTACATTTTGAACTGATGGCACCCATGTTTCCAACAGAAAGAACAAAAATAACGTTTGTGATTTCTCACCTTTCTGGTCGAGCCGCGGCGTGGGCCACCGCAGAATGGAGCTGTAATTTGGCCGCTTGCGCCTCTCTGCCAGCATTTACCAGCGCCTTACAGCAGGTATTCCAACATACTTCCGCAGGGCTCGAGGCGGCGCGCTCTTTGATGAGGCTGAAACAAGGCAGCCGCCGGGTGGCCGACTACGCGATAGACTTCCGCATCCTAGCGGCGAAAAGTGAGTGGAACCCGGCGGCACTCCACGACGTTTTCATCCAGGGGTTGGCCGACCACATCCAGGATCAGTTAATCGCAATCGATTTGCCAGAAGATCTGGATCAACTCATCGCGCTTGCCATCAGGACTGATCGATGGCTGCCGGACCGGCCGCGCCGGGAGGCACGTCTCCACGCCCAGCATTCGTGTACGCCTCCTGTTCACGCCAGCGCTCTCAACCTGGCCAGCTCCAGCTCGCCCCACAGTGGACTGGAGGAGCCTATGCAGTTGGGGAGGACCCACCTGACAGCTGAAGAACGAGAGCGACGCCGAGTGGAGGGACTTTGCTTTTACTGTGGACAGTCAGGTCATTTGGTCACCAATTGTTCTGTAAAGGGTGCCCCAACGCGGCCAAAAGTGGTATTGCGGGTGAGTCAAAATTCTATTTCCTCTGCCTCCCCACAGAATGAGATATCTGTTAATTTGGTTTCTGATTACACCTCATTATCTATTCCTGCATTCATTGATTCTGGCTCTGATGCTAACATGTTGCTGTCTTCTCTTGCCAGGTCCCTCCGCCTTAAATTATATAAGCTCTCACGCCCTTTGGCAGTGCATGCGGTGGATGGCCATGAGCTGGGCCAAATTACTCACCATTCCCAATCAGTTTGTATGACTATGTCGGAAAACCATTCAGAATCCATTAGTTTCCATATTTTTGACAATATGACTCAGCTGGTAATTTTGGGGCATCCTTGGTTACAACGCCATAAGCCAAGTTTAGACTGGACCAAGGGGAAAGTCGAGGCTTGGGGGCCCACATGCAAGAGTTCCTGTCTGATACAGCCCGTCCCTACTCAGTCTAGTACTACTCCTGATCTTGCAGGTGTTCCTGACTGTTATCATGATTTAGGCGCTGTTTTTAGCAAATCTATAGCTAAATCCCTGCCCCCCCCCCACCTCGAGTATGATTGTGCAATAGAGCTCCTTCCGGGGGCTACTCCTCCACGGGGAAAATTATTCTCCCTCTCGGCTCCAGAGCATGCTGCAATGGATGAATATATCCAAGAATCCCTCGAGGCAGGCTTAATCTGTCCATCGTCTTCAATGGCGGGGGCGGGGTTTTTCTTTGTTGAAAAGAAAGACAAATCCCTCTGCCCTTGCATAGATTATCGGGGCCTCAATGAAATAACCGTAAAGAACCGGTATCCTTTGCCGCTCGTGTCCTCTGCATTCGAACTTTTAGAAGGGGCCAAGATCTTCACCAAACTCGATCTGCGTAACGCATATCACCTAGTGAGAATCCGCTCTGGGGATGAGTGGAAGACTGCGTTTAATACTCCTTCCGGTCACTACGAGTATCTGGTGATGCCTTTTGGTCTGACTAACGCTCCCGCAGTGTTCCAAAATTTAGTCAATGACATGCTACAGGAGTATCTGAATAAATGCGTTTTTGTTTACCTCGATGACATCTTAATCTTTTCTCCTGATAATGAATCCCATAAGCTTCACATACGTGCTGTACTTCAGACCCTGTTCCGAAATAATCTTTATGTCAAAGCCGAGAAGTGCGAATTCCACCGCTCCACAGTTTCGTTTTTGGGCTTCATAATTTTGGAGGGCGAGATCCAGATGGATCCTGGGAAAATCGCGGTGGTTCGAGATTGGGCTGTCCCAAGCAATCCCAAGGACATACAGAGGTTCCTGGGCTTTGCGAATTTTTATCGCAAATTTATTCGTAACTTTAGTACGATCGCAGCCCCGTTACATGACTTAACTTCCTCACTGCGGTCATTCCACTGGACCCCCGAGTGTGACTAAGCTTTTTGGAACCTAAAGCAACGGTTTACCACGGCCCCCGTGCTACTCCTTCCTGACCCCGCCCGGCAGTTCGTGGTCGAAGTCGATGCTTCTGATGTGGGAGTCGGGCAGTGCTTTCCCAAATGAAGGCCTCTGATACTAAATTACATCCATGTGCTTTCCTGTCTAAGAAGCTTACCTCAGCTGAACGCAACTATAGCATTGGTGATTGCGAACCGCTGGCGGTAAAAGTGGCCTTGGAGGAGTGGCGCCACTGGTTGGAGGGGACACAAGAACCCTTTTTGGTCTGGACTGACCACAAAAACCTTGTGTACCTGCACATGGCCAAAAGATTAAATGCACAGCAGGCCCGTTGGGCCATCTTCTTTAGCTGATTTAATTTTGTTTTATCGTACCGCCCAGGATCAAAGAACGGTAAACCGGATGCGCTGTCCAGGCAGTGCGACACCTCTGAAACGCCCGAGGGGGCCCGATACCACCCTCTCGGATAAATGTTTTGTGGCCCCCATTACGTGGGACATTGAATCCAGGGTTAAAGCAGCGCAGGGCGATGCACTGTGCCCCCCCGGGTGTCCACCAGGTAAATTATTTGTGCCCTCAGCTCTTAGGGGTGATGTAATTTGTTGGGCGCACGACAGCCGGTTTTCGTGCCACCCAGGTATCAAGAGAACAGGGTACGTGATCAAGGAATGATTTTGGTGGCCACGCATGTTGTCCGACGTAACTGAATATGTTAACGCCTGCCAAGTGTGTGCTATGCACAAGACATCCACGCGCCCCCCTGCAGGCACCTTATTGCCATTACCCGTGCCTGTACACCCCTGGTCACACATAACCATAGATTTTGTTACCGGTTTACCGCCCTCAAAGGGCAACACAGTGATAATGACAGTGGTGGATAGACTCTCTAAGATGGTTTATTTTATACCTCTGGCCAAGCTATCTTCTGCGAAAGACACTGCTGAAGCTTTGTTAATTCATGTTTTTAGACTGCATGGTCTTCCACAAGACATAGTGTCTGACCGCGGCTCTCAGTTCGTCTCGCAATTCTGGAGGGAGTTCTGCCGCTTGCTCGGGGTCACCGCCAGTCTCACCTCTGGTTAACATCCCCAGGCCAACGGGCAGACCGAACGCCTTAACCAGGAGTTGGAGAAGGGACTCCGGATCCTCTCATCTCAGCATCCCACTACCTGGTCATCACAATTGGCTTGGATAGAATTGGCGCATAACAGTCTCCCCACTTCCTCTTCCGGTTTCTCTCCTTTTCACGTAGTGTATGGTCACCCACCTTCTCTGTTTTCATCCACAGACTTGCACTCCCCAGTGCCATCCGCCCTGAGTCTTATCCTGCGATTCCGACGAACCTGGGAGCGGGCTAGGAGGGCATGTCTCCATTCGTCTGCGGAGTATAAAAAGGCTGCTGATCAGGGGAGGTCTGTGGCACCCGCTTACGCCGTGGGTCAACGCGTTTGGCTGTCTACGCGTCACCTGCCTCTTCATGGCATGCCCCGCAAATTGGCTCCCAGGTTCGTCGGCCCATTTCCCGTGTCCAGGGTTATTAATCCTGTGTCTGTCCATCTCCGTCTCCCTAGGTCTATGAGAGTTCATCCCACTTTCCATGTTAGCCATCTCAAGCCTGTTAGGTCCAGCCCCTTGTGCCCTCCTGCCGTTCCCCCACCTCCCACCCGGTTCGTAGACGGTGAGCCCGCCTTCGCGGTGCTGCGCCTGCTGGCCTCTCAGCAGCGGGGCCGGGGGTTCCAGTACCTGGTGGACTGGGTGGGTTACGGCCCTGAGGAGCGGTCGTAGATTCCCTCCCATTTTGTTTTGGACCCCGCTCTGATCTGGGACTTCCACGCTACTCATCCCTCTGCTCCTGGGCCGTCGGGGGTCGGCCCTTGAGGAGGGGGTACTGTCAGGTTTTGGGTTTGTGCTTTGTTTTATTGTATATTTTGTCTTATTTTTTGGGGGGGTTGTCGGCTCTTTGCCTGTTGCTTTCTGCTTGGGTTCTCTGTCTTTCTTTTGGTGGTGGGCGTTTCCCTTTGTCTGACCACACCCCTGTTCTAGTCGCCTCCCTTCACACCTGTCCTTGATTTGCTGCTCGTCACTTGGGTGGATTTAAGACTCTCTCTTTGCTCTGGTCCTTCGCCAGATCAATGTGCCTAGAGCCTTCTTTCCAGCCTTTTCTTGTACCATTGCCTTGCTTCGTGTTGCCTCATTGTGTTTTTGACCACCTGCTAGTTTTCCTCGACCACGTCTCTCGCCTGATGATTGTTGTACTTTTGCTCCTGTCTGACTGCCTTACCATGTACCAACCCCTGCTACTCAACCCAGTAAAAGAGTTAAGCCTACAGTTCGGTGAGTTTGTGTTCTGCATTTGTGTCCAGCCAGTTGTCAACACCGAGCCTGATATTTTCCCCCTCAAAATTCTACTCACACTACCCCATAATGACAACATTTTTATTTTTCATTTTATTTTTGCAAATGTAGTACAAAGAATAAAAAACTAAGAAATTACGTGTACATAAGTTTTCACACCGTTTTGCTCAATACTTTGTTGATGCACCTTTGGCAGCAATTACAGCCTCAAGTCATCTTGAATATGATGCCACAAGCTTGGTGCACCTATCTTTGGGCAGTTTTGTCCATTCCTCTTTGCAGCACCTCTCAATCTCCATCAGGTTGGATAGGGAGCATCGGTGCACAGACATTTTCAGATCTCTCCAGAGATGTTCAATCAGATTCTGGCTGGGCCACTCAAGGACATTCACAGAGTTGTCCGGAAGCCACTCCTTTGATATCTTGGCTGTGTGCTTAGGTTCACTGTCCTGCTGAAAGATGAACCATCGCCCCATTCTGAGATCAAGAGCGCTCTGGAGCAGGTTTTCATCCAGGATGTCTCTGTACTTTGCTGCATTCATCTTTCCCTCAATCATGACTAGTCTTCCAGTTCCTGCTGCTGAAAAACATCCCCACAGCATGATGCTGCCACCACCATGCTTCACTGTAGGGATGGTACCTGGTTTCCTCTAAAACATGACGCCAAAGAGTTCGATCTTTGTCTCATCAGATACGAGAATTTTGTGTCTCATAGTCTGAGAGTCCTTCAGGTGCCTTTTGTCAAACTCCAGGTGGGCTGCCATGTGCCTTTTACTAAGGAGTGGCTTCTGTCTGTCCACTCTAACATACAGGCCTGATTAGTGGATTGCTGCAGAGATGGTTGTCCTTATGGAAGGTTCTCCTCTCTCCAGAGAGGAATGCTGGAGCTCTGACAGAGTGACCATCAGGTTCTTGGTCACCTCCCTGACTAAGGCCCTTCTCCCTGATCACTCAGTTTAGACCTCACTTCCTGTTCTGGAGCACAGCGGTGTTTTTCTGTATCTGTTAGCTGTTTAATCTGCACAGTTAGATTGATCTAGTTATCTAGATTACGATTTGTTTCCCAGTGTAATCTTTACGTGCCTTAACTAAAGCACTCCTTCTGCTGAATCACCTCTAAATTATTTACACATTATTCACTTTGCGTGTTTTTAGGAATCCGCTAGCTTAGCGTAGCTACTAGCTCTTAGCCGATTTAGCATGGCGGCTTCTCCTGTCTCTCCCGCACTTTTCTGCTCTGGGTGTGAAATGTTTAGTTATTCCTCGGCCTCCTTTAGCAGTAATGGTACTTGTAATAAGTGTAGCTTATTCGTAGCTTTGGAGGCCAGGCTGGGCGAATTGGAGACTCGGCTCCGCACCGTGGAAAATTCTACAGCTAGCCAGGCCCCTGTAGTCGGTGCGGACCAAGGTAGCTTAGCCGCCGTTAGTTTCCCTCTGGCAGATCCCGAGCAGCCGGGAAAGCAGGCCGACTGGGTGACTGTGAGGAGGAAGCGTAGCCCTAAACAGAAGCCCCGTGTACACCGCCAACCCGTTCACATTTCTAACCGTTTTCCCCACTCGACGACACACCCGCCGAGGATCAAACTCTGGTTATTGGCGACTCTGTTTTGAGAAATGTGAAGTTAGCGACACCAGCAACCATAGTCAATTGTCTTCCGGGGGCCGGGGGCCAGAGCAGGCGACATTGAAGGAAATTTGAAACTGCTGGCTAAGGCTAAGCGTAAATTTGGTAAGATTGTAATTCACGTCGGCAGTAATGACACCCGGTTACGCCAATCGGAGGTCACTAAAATTAACATTAAATCGGTGTGTAACTTTGCAAAAACAATGTCGGACTCTATAGTTTTCTCTGGGCCCCTCCCCAATCGGACCGGGAGTGACATGTTTAGCCGCATGTTCTCCTTGAATTGCTGGTTGTCTGAGTGGTGTCCAAAAAATGAGGTGGGCTTCATAGATAATTGGCAAAGCTTCTGGGGAAAACCTGGTCTTGTTAGGAGAGACGGCATCCATCCCACTTTGGATGGAGCAGCTCTCATTTCTAGAAATCTGGCTAATTTTCTTAAATCCTCCAAACCGTGACTATCCAGGGTTGGGACCAGGAAGCAGAGTTGTAGTCTTACACACCTCTCTGCAGCTTCTCTCCCCCTGCCATCCCCTCATTACCCCATCCCCGTAGAGACGGTGCCTGCTCCCAGACTACCAATAACCAGCAAAAATCTATTTAAGCATAAAAATTCAAAAAGAAAAAATAATATAGCACCTTCAACTGCACCACAGACTAAAACAGTTAAATGTGGTCTATTAAACATTAGGTCTCTCTCTTCTAAGTCCCTGTTGGTAAATGATATAATAATTGATCAACATATTGATTTATTCTGCCTAACAGAAACCTGGTTACAGCAGGATGAATATGTTAGTTTAAATGAGTCAACACCCCCGAGTCACACTAACTGTCAGAACGCTCGTAGCACGGGCCGGGGCGGTGGATTAGCAGCAATCTTCCATTCCAGCTTATTAATTAATCAAAAACCCAGACAGAGCTTTAATTCATTTGAAAGCTTGTCTCTTAGTCTTGTCCATCCAAATTGGAAGTCCCAAAAACCAGTTTTATTTGTTATTATCTATCGTCTACCTGGTCGTTACTGTGAGTTTCTCTGTGAATTTTCAGACCTTTTGTCTGACTTAGTGCTTAGCTCAGATAAGATAATTATAGTGGGCGATTTTAACATCCACACAGATGCTGAGAATGACAGCCTCAACACTGCATTTAATCTATTATTAGACTCTATTGGCTTTGCTCAAAAAGTAAATGAGTCCACCCACCACTTTAATCATATCTTAGATCTTGTTCTGACTTATGGTATGGAAATAGAAGACTTAACAGTATTCCCTGAAAACTCCCTTCTGTCTGATCATTTTTTAATAACATTTACATTTACTCTGATGGACTACCCAGCAGTAGGGAATAAGTTTCATTACACTAGAAGTCTTTCAGAAAGCACTGTAACTAGGTTTAAGGATATGATTCCTTCTTTATGTTCTCTAATGCCATATACCAACACAGTGCAGAGTAGCTACCTAAACTCTGTAAGGGAGATAGAGTATCTCGTCAATAGTTTTACATCCTCATTGAAGACAACTTTGGATGCTGTAGCTCCTCTGAAAAAGAGAGCTTTAAATCAGAAGTGTCTGACTCCATGGTATAACTCTCAAACTCGTAGCTTAAAGCAGATAACCCGTAAGTTGGAGAGGAAATGGCATCTCACTAATTTAGAAGATCTTCACTTAGCCTGGAAAAGAGTCTGTTGCTCTATAAAAAAGCCCTCCGTAAAGCTAGGACATCTTTCTACTCATCACTAATTGAAGAAAATAAGAACAACCCCAGGTTTCTTTTCAGCACTGTAGCCAGGCTGACAAAGAGTCAGAGCTCTATTGAGCTGAGTATTCCATTAACTTTAACTAGTAATGACTTCATGACTTTCTTTGCTAACAAAATTTTAACTATTAGAGAAAAAATTACTCATAACCATCCCAAAGACGTATCGTTATCTTTGGCTGCTTTCAGTGATGCCGGTATTTGGTTAGACTCTTTCTCTCCGATTGTTCTGTCTGAGTTATTTTCATTAGTTACTTCATCCAAACCATCAACATGTTTATTAGACCCCATTCCTACCAGGCTGCTCAAGGAAGCCCTACCATTATTTAATGCTTCGATCTTAAATATGATCAATCTATCTTTGTTAGTTGGCTATGTACCACAGGCTTTTAAGGTGGCAGTAATTAAACCATTACTTAAAAAGCCATCACTTGACCCAGCTATCTTAGCTAATTATAGGCCAATCTCCAACCTTCCTTTTCTCTCAAAAATTCTTGAAAGGGTAGTTGTAAAACAGCTAACTGATCATCTGCAGAGGAATGGTCTATTTGAAGAGTTTCAGTCAGGTTTTAGAATCATCATAGTACAGAAACAGCATTAGTGAAGGTTACAAATGATCTTCTTATGGCCTCGGACAGTGGACTCATCTCTGTGCTTGTTCTGTTAGACCTCAGTGCTGCTTTTGATACTGTTGACCATAAAATTTTATTACAGAGATTAGAGCATGCCATAGGTATTAAAGGCACTGCGCTGCGGTGGTTTGAATCATATTTGTCTAATAGATTACAATTTGTTCATGTAAATGGGGAATCTTCTTCACAGACTAAAGTTAATTATGGAGTTCCACAAGGTTCTGTGCTAGGACCAATTTTATTCACTTTATACATGCTTCCCTTAGGCAGTATTATTAGACGGTATTGCTTAAATTTTCATTGTTACGCAGATGATACCCAGCTTTATCTATCCATGAAGCCAGAGGACACACACCAATTAGCTAAACTGCAGGATTGTCTTACAGACATAAAGACATGGATGACCTCTAATTTCCTGCTTTTTTGCATTTACGCAATATCTCTAAAATCAGAAAGGTCTTGTCTCAGAGTGATGCTGAAAAACTAATTCATGCATTTATTTCCTCTAGGCTGGACTATTGTAATTCATTATTATCAGGTTGTCCTAAAAGTTCCCTAAAAAGCCTTCAGTTAATTCAAAATGCTGCAGCTAGAGTACTGATGGGGACTAGAAGGAGAGAGCATATCTCACCCATATTGGCCTCTCTTCATTGGCTTCCTGTTAATTCTAGAATAGAATTTAAAATTCTTCTTCTTACTTATAAGGTTTTGAATAATCAGGTCCCATCTTATCTTAGGGACCTCGTAGTACCATATCACCCCAATAGAGCGCTTCGGGTTTGTAAGAGTAGAATGGGAGGCAGAGCCTTCAGCTTTCGGGCTCCTCTCCTGTGGAACCAGCTCCCAATTCGTTCGTCGAATGGGCCGGGGGTTCCAGTATTTGGTGGACTGGGAAGGGTATGGACCCGAAGAACGCTCCTGGGTGAAGAGGAGCTTCATCCTGGACCCCGGCCCTCCTGGCCGATTTCTACCGCAGACACCCGGACAAGCCTGGTCGGGCGCCAGGAGGCGCCCGTTGAGGGGGGGGTCCTGTTGTGTGGGCCGCCAGAAGAGGATGTACTGCTGGCCCACCACCAAAGGGCGCCCTGCCTGAAGTGCGGGCTTCAGGCACGAGAGGGCGCTGCCGCCACGGACACAGCCGGGAGTGACAGCTGTCACTCATTAATTCCTGACAGCTGTCACACATTCTTCATCATTGCACTCCATAAAGACCAGACGTCATCTCCACCTCATCGCCGAGATATCATACTTCATTGGAGGTAATATCCTCAGCCGTTTGTGTCTTTTGCAATATATCTGTATATTGTGAGTGTTTGCAGGTGTACCGGTTCCTTTTTCTGTGGAGGCTGAGTGAGTGCATGAGGGCACTCTTTTCCCCTGAGGAATCACTGCGGTACTCTGCAACATATTGAGTGAGAGGTGGAGGTGGCATTCCCACCGCTGTTGTTACTGGGTGTACACACACCTACACTTGACTGTCTTTGTTCTTCGCCAGCAGTACCAGATCCGACAGTCGGGGACGGTGATCACCTGGGAATTCGGGACTTGGCGGCTCCAGTATTCACCAGGTTCTGTGGGGGCGGAAATCGTGTGGTTCCGGCTCTTCTCAGGACAGACGTCTTCTATCCTCGAGCCTGCCCACACGTCACCTTTGTAATTTGACTGTAATTATATTCTGAGATTGTCTGTATGTTCGTTGTGCACGTTTCACAACATTAAATTGTTACCTTTTGGCTCATCTATTGACCGTTCATTTGCGCCCCCTGTTGTGGGTCCGTGTCACTACACTTTCACAACAGGCAGGTAAATAAAACACCAGCATGTGCCCTGGTACATAAAGATGCCACCGGCCCGGCAGGTAAATAAAACACCAGCATGTGCCCCGGTACATAAAGATGCCACCAGCAGGCAAATAAAACACCAGCATGTGCCCCGGTACATAAAGATGCCAAAGGACCGGCAGGTAAATAAAACACCAGCATGTGCCCCGGCACATAAAGATGCCACCAGCAGGCAAATAAAACACCAGCATGTGCCCCGGTACATAAAGATGCCACTGGCAGGTAAATAAAACACCAGCATGTGCCCTGGTACATAAAGATGCCACCGGACCGGCAGGTAAATAAAACACGAGCATGTGCCCTGGTACATAAAGATGCCACCGGCAGGCAAATAAAACACCAGCATGTGCCCTGGCACATAAAGATGCCACCGGCAGGCAAATAAAACACCAGCATGTGCCCTGGTACATAAAGATGCCACCGGACCGGCAGGTAAATAAAACACGAGCATGTGCCCTGGTATATAAAGATGCCACCGGCAGGCAAATAAAACACGAGCATGTGCCCTGGTACATAAAGATGCCACCGGCAGGCAAATAAAACACCAGCATGTGCCCTGGCACATAAAGATGCCACCGGCAGGCAAATAAAACACCAGCATGTGCCCTGGTACATAAAGATGCCACCGGACCGGCAGGTAAATAAAACACGAGCATGTGCCCTGGTATATAAAGATGCCACCGGCAGGTAAATAAAACACGAGCATGTGCCCTGGTACATAAAGATGCCACCGGCAGGCAAATAAAACACCAGCATGTGCCCTGGCACATAAAGATGCCACCGGCAGGCAAATAAAACACCAGCATGTGCCCTGGTACATAAAGATGCCACCGGACCGGCAGGTAAATAAAACACGAGCATGTGCCCTGGTATATAAAGATGCCACCGGCAGGCAAATAAAACACCAGCATGTGCCCTGGTACATAAAGATGCCACCGGACCGGCAGGTAAATAAAACACGAGCATGTGCCCTGGTATATAAAGATGCCACCGGCAGGCAAATAAAACACCAGCATGTGCCCTGGCACATAAAGATGCCACCGGACCGGCAGGTAAATAAAACACGAGCATGTGCCCTGGTATATAAAGATGCCACCGGCAGGCAAATAAAACACGAGCATGTGCCCTGGCACATAAAGATGCCACCGGCAGGCAAATGAAACTAAGTGCTGACACAGATGCTGCTGCCACAAATGCACCTGCGGTCCCACTTTTACTTACAGATAGCAGAGGCCTGTAATAAAGGTCTGATCCTTGTTTTTTTGTTTTTAGTTGGACAATAAGACCAGATGATCATTAAAAATACTTTTCTCACAGAATCACTTTCTCAGTGGAACCACGATGTATATTTTAAATCGTGAACTATTTTTTTTATTTATTTATTGTTTCTTTGAAATTGCCCCCCGTGTCCTTTAAAACCCTTTGATCCGGACTCGTAGGCACCTTTTCAGTGACAACGTCGTCAAAATGTCACAGAAATACATTAACACAAAAATCTACGTTTTGAAAACTGTAAACTCACTGGAAATGCCAGTTTCCAGTTTCAGTCGTACCTGCTGCTTTCACACTAAGACACACGTCATCATCAAAACAAACAAACAAAAAAAAACAACAGTGCACGACTGAGCGTGCGTTCGGACAAGTAAGAAACATCAATAAACCGCGAATGGAACAAGATCTGACCGCGTGCACGCACGCACACACAAACGCGCTTGCATTAAGTCAGGAGCACGTGTGCGCGTCAGTTCCGTAGTGCCGAACTGGTGCGTAATTACGCACGGCACGCCCGCGATCGTCCAGGATTCCACCCGTGCGTGTGTGCACGCGCGCGTATCCGGGCGTGGCTTCTGAGTGAAAGTGTCTTTTTTTTTTTCCTTGTTGCTCTGTTTAAAATGGCGCGCGGACGCGTGTGAGCGACACTCAGCTGTTGGTTCCGTCGCCGCGCGCGCGGTGATCACAGGAACGCTGCTTTGTGGTAGTTAAAAAAAAAAAATCAGAACAACCTTCTCTTCCTGCCCACAGATGGATGTTGCGCACACTCGTGGATTACTTTGGCATCGTGTGCACGCGTGTCGCTAGTGTTCTCCGCGCGCAGCCGGTGTCCACTCGGAGCTGAGATGAGTACGAAGTACATCGAGGTCTACGTCGTCGTTGAAGTGATCATCGCGGTTCTGTCCATCGCCGGTAACGTGCTGGTGTGCTGGGCTGTGGCCATCAACAGCACTCTGAAAAACGCCACCAACTACTTCGTGGTGTCTCTGGCCGTGGCGGACATCCTGGTGGGCTGCCTCGCCATCCCGTTCGCCATCACCATCAGCATCGGCATCCAGCTGGACTTCTACGGCTGCCTCTTCCTGGCCTGTTTCGTCCTCGTCCTGACGCAGAGTTCCATCTTCAGTCTCCTCGCCATCGCCATCGATCGATACCTGGCCGTCAAAATCCCTCTCAGGTGAGTTCTCCTCCCTAGTCCGGCTTTGTTGGGTCCAGACATGGGGTCAAATACTTTGCATTGTTTTTAAATACAAATACTTTATATTTTGAGTATTTCAAATACAAATACTTTCTATGAACTATAAACAACAAATCAACACAAAAACTGATAAACCGTGACAATTTATTGTGAAAATAGCATGACCGAACACTATTGATAAGTAAAGGATTGAATGTTTTATCACAAATTCACTATTATAATATCACAGGCAATAATCAAACTGTCACAATCTATATTCAACATGGTGTCACAGAGATTCCCAAGTTTGAAAAGTATTTGACAAAGTATTTGTAAAAGTATTTGGAAATACTAGAGATCAGCGATGTATTTGAAATACAAATACAAATACTTTGAATTCAAAATCAGAAAATACAAATATAAATACTCCGAAAAATGTATTTAAGTATTTACAAATACAAATACTTTTGTATTTGGCCCCATGTCTGGTTGGGTCACAGCTCGGGGACATCTGAGAGACCGTTTCAACAAAGTTCACATTCTGGCTTTAAAAAAAACATAAAACATCTACAGGTCCGGAGTTCCTGCTGCCTTCCATCCAGGATAAAAAAAAGAAAACACGATTTGAACTAAAATGAGCAGAAATTAATTTTCCGTGTGCACACAGCTGTTTTGAAAGGAACTTAAAATGCATCAATATGAACTTTACAGTTTTCCTTCAAACCTTTCTTGGAACTGACCCCCTGACGCTGGTCAAACACGTCATATTTATTCAACACCATAACATCCAAAACTGCATCGAACCAAACTTTGTTATTTTCTTAACTCGTCGATTTGTTTCCCATCAAGTGTTTCCACGGTCCAAAAATGTTCCGTTTTCTGTCTGAGAGGAGTAAAGAAACAACAATATTCACATTCAACAAGCTAAAAATCAAAGAATCTGAAATAAAAGACTCAAAACAATTTAACAAACAGTTGGTCATTAATTTCATAATTAATAAATAATATTAAGCATTTTAAAATGTATTTATTTTATTTCCTGGAGGTCGCCACAGCAAATCTGATATTGATCTACATGTTGATTTGGCACAAGTTTTACACCGGGCACCCTTCCTGACACAACTGCAGATGTAACCCAAGAATGGAGCGCGAGTGGCGTCAAACTGCAGACCTTCTGTTTTTGAAGCAGGTGATAAAGTGTTCGAGTAAACAATGTGCATCGTGGAAATTCACAGTATGTAACCATGACAAACAAGCGTGTGAAGGTCAGGGCTGAACAGGAATGTGATGGCATACAACAAATAACCATAATACACCGAATAACCGGAGCACACCCATAGGCCAACCTTTCCACTCCAGAAAAAAAAGTCCTGGTGAGACAGCATGTGTGAGATGTAGGCGACAACCAAAGTATGTCAAAGGTAGCAACCAGAAAAAAGCAATTTGGAAAAAAGGAATCTTAAAAATCTAGCAAATGGATAAAACAAGATCACGGCACAATGGTGGTTCATAACGAACACTTCTAGACTTACTAAGGTTTTCTGAGGTACGGACGGGATTATAAATTGTGATTTTATGGGATACATATTTGTGAACGTGAGAATGAGTTTTCACAGGCTGGTGAGTGTTGCTGTAAGATTTCTGTATCACAGACGGTGTTAAGTGCCCCACACAAGTAACACAAAAGACGCAGAAACCGGAAGAAAATCCTCGAACCAAACACGAAATGGGGAACCACGAAACATTCCACCTGCTGTCATAACTCTGGTTAAATAAAAAAATTTAATGCCACTCACAAGATTCAAACCTGCAATTTACAAAAGCTCTGATTAACAGACAGAAACTTTACACCTGTGCTACAATCACTGTCTTATAACAGCAGCGTAAAATACTTAAAATCAACAAAGAGATAAATGTATGCTTTCAAGAAAGACATTAGACAATATATGGACATGTGTGTTGGTTAGACTGATTGTCACTGATTAGACAAGAGTCTACCATGCTGCCTGAAAGGTTCAGGAAAAATAAATTCACATCCAGCACCCATGTGTTCGTGTTTGTGTCGAAACTCACATACAGCACATGTGTTTCGGGAGGGGGGGAGCGGGGGGTGGGGTGGGGGAGCATCACACGTGCGATACACATGCATGCCACATGTGTGTTGCTTTGCAACACCACACTCGTGGGAGCACTGAGACAAATTTCACATCCAACTTGAAAGTGATTGCTCACTGTTTTCGTGCTGACAGCGCAAATGGACACACATTTTCTAAGCACCAAGTGAGTGGTGTTAGATGTTCGTGTGTGTCACCTGGAATTTTGCTGACACCTGCCATGAGAGGGATCGAATGGGCTCTCACAGGGCACACTCTGTGTTTTGCCACTGGTGTGCGCGAATAATTGTAGCGACAGGTGTAGGAGGCGTGGAGGCAGCTCTGATTTTAGACGAATGGTGTGCAATTCCTCCTTCGTGCGCGAGTTGGCTTCAATTATGTTATGTGTGAAGTGGCCCTAAAACACATAGGAATCAGCATCATTGCAGCATGACGACCTCAGGAAAAGGTCAACTAAGGACTACACAGGGTCAAAGTTTAACATTGTTTCAATCATGTTAAAAAAGTGTTCTACACTTCATTTGTCTGATCAAAAAGATGATGTAAAAAAAATAGTTTTTACACTCTATGGCCTAAAAGTTTCTGAGTTATTGAGTAAAATCAACAACCAATAAAAATGATGACAGAGGTCAATGTGAGTTTGTATACAGGTCAAAATTAGAAGTTGCCAAAAATTTGGGTTATAAAAAGAAGGGGTGCAGTGGGTGAGCTGACAGGATTAAGAAAAATAATAGTTCTGTTTGTTTACTGAAGTAAAAGATAAACAAATTCAATGTCCAATAGGTCAATTGACCTCTGACCTCTTTTACTACATAAATAAACATAACAGAAGGTGCAAACTGTTCGTTGTCTTAATCCTATTATGCAAGTTATTGGTTGAACTAAAACCAATAACTTGCATCACATTTTACTCAAATTGGTGCAACTTTAATTTTTCACCACTGCACAAAGTGAAACTGACCTTTGTCATTTTTTTCTGTTTTTAACCCAAAACTCAAATTCTTTAAACCTTTAGATAGTACAAACTGTGTATTTTCATTATCTTCAGGATCACACATTTAGATTTTGACCCCTGTCCGGGGTTACAAAGGAGCTGAATTGTTTTTGGTGACATTGATTTGGTCCAAATTGTCTGTCCTGATCGGTAGCTGACTCTACTTTGTTTTTCGTCCGGCGGTACTTAAACACACGCACAGGTTTGTCTTCCAGCATGATTCTTTTCATTAATCGAGACACAGTGAGATTCTCTCTGTAGATCAGCTGCTGGGGGCGTGGCCTCACAGTTTCTCTTCGGATGAGATGTGATTTTTGCCTCCAGGTGGTATTTTGTGTGTCATTGCTGTGCCGTGTTCATTGAAAGGCTCTGAATTTGGTTTTGAGGCAGCGCTGTGCCGTTGTTTCCATTAACCTCAAATGACAAGAGACATTTTGACACTGATCTGCCTCCGTACAAGTACAAATTGTCTTTTTCACCCCCTTCAGCTTTCTTATGCACTCAGTGCTGTAGTGACTGGCCAGTAAATTAATCATTTTGAGTCTTTTCTGCTTTCGGGTTTCAGGTTCTTCAGTGAGAACACGTTCTGGTTCATGTTACTGGTGTTCCTCCTGTTCGACATTAAATTGAAAATCTTTGGGTTGTGGACAAAGCAGGACATTTGAAGGCATCATCTTCAGCCCTGGAAAACACTCATCCACAATTTTCACATTTTACAGACCCCCCCCCCCCCCCCCCCCCCCCAAAAAAAATGGATTACTTAATTTTGAAAATAACTGTTAGTTGCAACACTACTTGTTAACTGCTGACACACGTAACGGTCTCTGTCTGCAAGTATCAACCATCTGTAGTATCAGTTTCAAGGAAGGAGCATTTGTGTGACTGTCAGCAGGATTAAGAAATAAAATTTAAAAAAAAACCCTACCAGGTTGATTTTTATGAATCCTGGACTGAGCACAGACGCCCTGAGTGATCTGGGTCAACAGACGGATCCTACTTTTCCCCCTTTCATTTAACATCTGGGGAGACGACTTTTTTCCTTTCCTTCATTTCCTCCAGAAATATTAGGGATTTTATGATGAGGAAAACCTCAGGTATATTTATCGTGATAACATCTATGAACACTTTTAAGTCACTTCATAATGTTTGTGACATCATCACGTACCATTTGATTCAAATTATTTCCGGATGTAAGCTGACGTCGTCTCGTTGTTAAGATGTTTTCGGACCATATCTTTGATGACGAACAGCCCAATTTCATATCCTTAAGAGTGTGCATATCATGAATGCTTGGTCTTGTTGGATTTGTGAGAATCTACTGAATCTACTGGTACCTTGTTTCCCATGTAACAATAAGAAATATACTCAAAACCTGGATTAATCTTTTTAGTCACATAGCACTACTATTCTGAACACTACTGTATATACACATATACGAGGGCTGTCAATAAAGTAACGGTCCTTTTTATTTTTTTCAAAAACTATATGGATTTCATTCATATGTTTTTACGTCAGACATGCTTGAACCCTCGTGCGCATGCGTGAGTTTTTCCACGCCTGTCGGTGACGTCATTCGCCTGTGAGCACTCCTTGTGGGAGGAGTCGTCCAGCCCCTCGTCGGAATTCCTTTGTCTGAGAAGTTGCTGAGAGACTGGCGCTTTGTTTGATCAAAATTTTTTCTAAACCTGTGAGACACATCGAAGTGGACACGGTTCGAAAAATTAAGCTGGTTTTCAGTGAAAATTTTAACAGCTGATGAGAGATTTTGAGGTGATTCTGTCGCTTTAAGGACTTTTCACGGTGCGAGACGTCGCTCAGTGCTCTCAGGCAGCGTCATCAGCCTGTTCAAGCTGAAAACCTCCACATTTCAGGCTCTATTGATCCAGGACGTCGTGAGAGAACAGAGAAGTTTCAGAAGAAGTCGGTTTCAGCATTTTATCCGGATATTCCACTGTTAAAGGAGATTTTTTTAATGAAAGACGTGCGGACGGGTCCGCGCGTCGGGACGCAGCCGGCGCGGTGCGGCGGCACAGGAAAAACACCTCCGTGTGGATAACCATTTGTAAAATCCAGGCGGCTTTTGATGGCTTTCAGTGGAGTGAGTATATGAGAAATTGTTTAACAGGCAGGACATGTTCCAACTTGTCCTTAAGGCTTTCAACAGAGGTGTTTTTCCTGTGGCGGAGCGTTGCGGCGGCTGCGTCCCGACGCGCGGACCCGTCCGCACGTCTTTCATTAAAAAAAATCTCCTTTAACAGTGGAATATCCGGATAAAATGCTGAAACCGACTTCTTCTGAAACTTCTCTGTTCTCTCACGACGTCCTGGATCAATAGAGCCTGAAATGTGGAGGTTTTCAGCTTGAACAGGCTGACGACGCCGCCTGAGAGCGCTGCGCGACGTCTCGCACCGTGAAAAGTCCTTAAAGCGACAGTATCACCTCAAAATCTCTCATCAGCCGTTAAAATTTTCACTGAAAACCAGCTTAATTTTTCGAACCGTGTCCACTTCGATGTGTCTCACAGGCTTAGAAAAAATTCTGATCAAACAACGCGCCAGTCTCTCAGCAACTTCTCAGACAAAGGAATTCCGACGAGGGGCTGGACGACTCCTCCCACAAGGAGTGCTCACAGGCGAATGATGTCACCGACAGGCGTGGAAAAACTCATGCATGCGCACGAGGGTTCAAGCATGTCTGACGTAAAAACATATGAATGAAATCCATATAGTTTTTGAAAAAAATAAAAAGGACCGTAACTTTATTGACAGCCCTCGTATGTGATCTTGCCTTGCAGTACATGGAATAAAATATGACTCGTGAATGATCATCTGCAAAGGAACTGATTGGAGCTGGAACAGATCAGATCTGTGTAAACTTTCAACACTAATCTTTTGGAATGTGTGGGTGTCAGGGTGAGCTTAATAGTTTCCTTACATAATTTAATGTAAATTAATTTTACTGGCTCGATATTCAGGTCAGAACGGTATTTTGACGTGTTTTGCAAGCTTTTTCGGTGTGTGTTCATGAGGGTTGTTGCTTGCTTGCAAATTGCTTGCTTGCCTCTACTGGTGGTTGGCTCTCACTGCGGTATTGTATCACTTCCTGTTCCGGAGCACAGCGGTGTTTTTCTGTATCTGTTAGCTGTTTAATCTGCGCAGTTAGATTGATCTAGTTATCTAGATTACGATTTGTTTCCCAGTGTAATCTTTACGTGCCTTAACTAAAGCACTCCTTCTGCTGAATCACCTCTAAATTATTTACACATTATTCACTTTGCGTGTTTTTAGGAATCCGCTAGCTTAGCGTAGCTACTAGCTCTTAGCCGATTTAGCATGGCGGCTTCTCCTGTCTCTCCCGCACTTTTCTGCTCTGGGTGTGAAATGTTTAGTTATTCCTCGGCCTCCTTTAGCAGTAATGGTACTTGTAATAAGTGTAGCTTATTCGTAGCTTTGGAGGCCAGGCTGGGCGAATTGGAGACTCGGCTCCGCACCGTGGAAAATTCTACAGCTAGCCAGGCCCCTGTAGTCGGTGCGGACCAAGGTAGCTTAGCCGCCGTTAGTTCCCCCCTGGCAGATCCCGAGCAGCCGGGAAAGCAGGCTGACTGGGTGACTGTGAGGAGGAAGCGTAGCCCTAAACAGAAGCCCCGTGTACACCGCCAACCCGTTCACATTTCTAACCGTTTTTCCCCACTCGACGACACACCCGCCGAGGATCAAACTCTGGTTATTGGCGACTCTGTTTTGAGAAATGTGAAGTTAGCGACACCAGCAACCATAGTCAATTGTCTTCCGGGGGCCAGAGCAGGCGACATTGAAGGAAATTTGAAACTGCTGGTTAAGGCTAAGCGTAAATTTGGTAAGATTGTAATTCACGTCGGCAGTAATGACACCCGGTTACGCCAATCGGAGGTCACTAAAATTAACATTAAATCGGTGTGTAACTTTGCAAAAACAATGTCGGACTCTGTAGTTTTCTCTGGGCCCCTCCCCAATCAGACCGGGAGTGACATGTTTAGCCGCATGTTCTCCTTGAATTGCTGGCTGTCTGAGTGGTGTCCAAAAAATGAGGTGGGCTTCATAGATAATTGGCAAAGCTTCTGGGGAAAACCTGGTCTTGTTAGGAGAGACGGCATCCATCCCACTTTGGATGGAGCAGCTCTCATTTCTAGAAATCTGGCTAATTTTCTTAAATCCTCCAAACCGTGACTATCCAGGGTTGGGACCAGGAAGCAGAGTTGTAGTCTTACACACCTCTCTGCAGCTTCTCTCCCCCTGCCATCCCCTCATTACCCCATCCCCGTAGAGACGGTGCCTGCTCCCAGACTACCAATAACCAGCAAAAATCTATTTAAGCATAAAAATTCAAAAAGAAAAAATAATATAGCACCTTCTACTGCACCACAGACTAAAACAGTTAAATGTGGTCTATTAAACATTAGGTCTCTCTCTTCTAAGTCCCTGTTGGTAAATGATATAATAATTGATCAACATATTGATTTATTCTGCCTAACAGAAACCTGGTTACAGCAGGATGAATATGTTAGTTTAAATGAGTCAACACCCCCGAGTCACACTATGTCAGAATGCTCGTAGCACGGGCCGGGGCGGTGGATTAGCAGCAATCTTCCATTCCAGCTTATTAATTAATCAAAAACCCAGACAGAGCTTTAATTCATTTGAAAGCTTGTCTCTTAGTCTTGTCCATCCAAATTGGAAGTCCCAAAAACCAGTTTTATTTGTTATTATCTATCGTCCACCTGGTCGTTACTGTGAGTTTCTCTGTGAATTTTCAGACCTTTTGTCTGACTTAGTGCTTAGCTCAGATAAGATAATTATAGTGGGCGATTTTAACATCCACACAGATGCTGAGAATGACAGCCTCAACACTGCATTTAATCTATTATTAGACTCTATTGGCTTTGCTCAAAAAGTAAATGAGTCCACCCACCACTTTAATCATATCTTAGATCTTGTTCTGACTTATGGTATGGAAATAGAAGACTTAACAATATTCCCTGAAAACTCCCTTCTGTCTGATCATTTTTTAATAACATTTACATTTACCCTGATGGACTACCCAGGAGTAGGGAATAAGTTTCATTACACTAGAAGTCTTTCAGAAAGCGCTGTAACTAGGTTTAAGGATATGATTCCTTCTTTATGTTCTCTAATGCCATATAACAACACAGTGCAGAGTAGCTACCTAAACTCTGTAAGGGAGATAGAGTATCTCGTCAATAGTTTTACATCCTCATTGAAGACAGCTTTGGATGCTGTAGCTCCTCTGAAAAAGAGAGCTTTAAATCAGAAGTGTCTGACTCCATGGTATAACTCTCAAACTCGTAGCTTAAAGCAGATAACCCGTAAGTTGGAGAGGAAATGGCGTCTCACTAATTTAGAAGATCTTCACTTAGCCTGGAAAAAGAGTCTGTTGCTCTATAAAAAAAGCCCTCCGTAAAGCTAGGACATCTTTCTACTCATCACTAATTGAAGAAAATAAGAACAACCCCAGGTTTCTTTTCAGCACTGTAGCCAGGCTGACAAAGAGTCAGAGCTCTATTGAGCTGAGTATTCCATTAACTTTAACTAGTAATGAGTTCATGACTTTCTTTGCTAACAAAATTTTAACTATTAGAGAAAAAATTACTCATAACCATCCCAAAGACGTATCGTTATCTTTGGCTGCTTTCAGTGATGCCGGTATTTGGTTAGACTCTTTCTCTCCGATTGTTCTGTCTGAGTTATTTTCATTAGTTACTTCATCCAAACCATCAACATGTTTATTAGACCCCATTCCTACCAGGCTGCTCAAGGAAGCCCTACCATTATTTAATGCTTCGATCTTAAATATGATCAATCTATCTTTGTTAGTTGGCTATGTACCACAGGCTTTTAAGGTGGCAGTAATTAAACCATTACTTAAAAAGCCATCACTTGACCCAGCTATCTTAGCTAATTATAGGCCAATCTCCAACCTTCCTTTTCTCTCAAAAATTCTTGAAAGGGTAGTTGTAAAACAGCTAACTGATCATCTGCAGAGGAATGGTCTATTTGAAGAGTTTCAGTCAGGTTTTAGAATTCATCATAGTACAGAAACAGCATTAGTGAAGGTTACAAATGATCTTCTTATGGCCTCGGACAGTGGACTCATCTCTGTGCTTGTTCTGTTAGACCTCAGTGCTGCTTTTGATACTATAAAATTGACCATAAAATTGTATTACAGAGATTAGAGCATGCCATAGGTATTAAAGGCACTGCGCTGCGGTGGTTTGAATCATATTTGTCTAATAGATTACAATTTGTTCATGTAAATGGGGAATCTTCTTCACAGACTAAAGTTAATTATGGAGTTCCACAAGGTTCTGTGCTAGGACCAATTTTATTAACTTTATATATGCTTCCCTTAGGCAGTATTATTAGACGGTATTGCTTAAATTTTCATTGTTACGCAGATGATACCCAGCTTTATCTATCCATGAAGCCAGACGACACACACCAATTAGCTAAACTGCAGGATTGTCTTACAGACATAAAGACATGGATGACCTCTAATTTCCTGCTTTTAAACTCAGATAAAACTGAAGTTATTGTACTTGGCCCCACAAATCTTAGAAACATGGTGTCTAACCAGATCCTTACTGTGGATGGCATTACCCTGACCTCTAGTAATACTGTGAGAAATCTTGGAGTCATTTTTGATCAGGATATGTCATTCAAAGCGCATATTAAACAAATATGTAGGACTGCTTTTTTGCATTTACGCAATATCTCTAAAATCAGAAAGGTCTTGTCTCAGAGTGATGCTGAAAAACTAATTCATGCATTTATTTCCTCTAGGCTGGACTATTGTAATTCATTATTATCAGGTTGTCCTAAAAGTTCCCTAAAAAGCCTTCAGTTAATTCAAAATGCTGCAGCTAGAGTGCTGACGGGGACTAGAAGGAGAGAGCATATCTCACCCATATTGGCCTCTCTTCATTGGCTTCCTGTTAATTCTAGAATAGAATTTAAAATTCTTCTTCTTACTTATAAGGTTTTGAATAATCAGGTCCCATCTTATCTTAGGGACCTCGTAGTACCATATCACCCCAATAGAGCGCTTCGCTCTCAGACTGCAGGCTTACTTGTAGTTCCTAGGGTTTGTAAGAGTAGAATGGGAGGCAGAGCCTTCAGCTTTCAGGCTCCTCTCCTGTGGAACCAGCTCCCAATTCAGATCAGGGAGACAGACACCCTCTCTACTTTTAAGATTAGGCTTAAAACTTTCCTTTTTGCTAAAGCTTATAGTTAGGGCTGGATCAGGTGACCCTGAACCATCCCTTAGTTATGCTGCTATAGACGTAGACTGCTGGGGAGTTCCCATGATGCACTGTTTCTTTCTCTTTTTGCTCTGTATGCACCACTCTGCATTTAATCATTAGTGATCGATCTCTGCTCCCCTCCACAGCATGTCTTTTTCCTGGTTCTCTCCCTCAGCCCCAACCAGTCCCAGCAGAAGACTGCCCCTCCCTGAGCCTGGTTCTGCTGGAGGTTTCTTCCTGTTAAAAGGGAGTTTTTCCTTCCCACTGTAGCCAAGTGCTTGCTCACAGGGGGTCGTTTTGACCGTTGGGGTTTTACATCATTATTGTATGGCCTTGCCTTACAATATAAAGCGCCTTGGGGCAACTGTTTGTTGTGATTTGGCGCTATATAAAAAAAAAAATTGAATTGAATTGAATTGAGGGTGTTTGGATCTGCGCTGAAAATGCACACGGAAACATTTGACATGGTCAGTGTTTTGCCTGGTTTGAAAATATCGGTTCGCTCTCCATGACGGCACTTTCGCATTAAGTAGGCAGCATCGAGACTGCGCCCTCTAGTTATTATATACGGCTCTGTGGTGAAACCAGACTGGAGCGCCCCCTTGTGTCAGTCTTCAGAGATATGGTGCCTTAAAATGGTGTGAAGGAAGTTTTTGAAATGTTCCAGTGCAGCTTCTGACATTACAAACAAATTATCGTTACATATGGAGCACCATCCGCCTGCTTCCCGTCACTGAAGAAGGTGTTTGGGTCGATGCCTAAACCGGGTAGTGAGCGAAATTACTTAACGGGCTGATTTACTTCATTTTGCTCAGCACGAAAGCTTCGGCTCTGCTGCAGACATGAAATGAACCCTGACAGGCCAATAAGACGAGTGCACGTATGTTCACCACGTTTGTCTGCAGGCATGTGGGGGCAGGTTTTGTTTTCACAGATGTGCTTTTGGTGGAAGTGAAACAGCAAGATGTTTCTGATCTCAGGAGATCCTCTACTCACCATCAGTGAGTAGAGGATCCAGACAGTCTTATTTGGAGGTTACAGACCTGATAATAATAACAATAATAATCATAACTGTATTTATTTGTCATTTTACATATACATGCAATGAAATTTGTCTTCTGCATTTAGCACATGCTAATTACAGTTATACACATTCCAACCACTAGGAGCAGTGTGTCACACGTCACGTCTGTGGAACAGCGAGCGTCACCACTGGCTGCTGTGATTTTACAGACACTTTGAGGACTTTTAGTCACTTTGGTTTTCAGTGTGGAAAGGGTGCCGTTTCATCACTGTGCTTGTTGTGTCACATGACCACAATGTCAACTGTGGTTGTTGCGTCAGAAGCAGTTCTTGCTTTGTTCTGCAGAAATACAAACCTGCAAACTACAGGTTAAGCAGTAAAGACCCTGAAAACTTTTAATAAACCAGAACTTCTGACATGTTTACATAAAACAAACACAATAACAAACATCTATAAACCCAGAGAATATATTCACAAGAGTTTTAAACAGAGTTTAATGCTGTTGTCCGTGTGCAGCGGTTAAAGTGCAGCCTCATCAGAGCGTCTCAATGCATTTCTCCTGTTGTGAAACTTTACCCAAACACTAAAACTTCAAAATTAGTGCTTTACTTTAAAACTAAAACATATAGCTGATATTTTCACTTTATAAAACGCCAGAAGTGACAATTTTAAATAACTTGTCTGGAATTAGTTTGGTTAAAATTTTAACCATAAGTTAAAACTGTATGCCTATTGATGACTTGCGTGATATGCTGGAAAGTCTGTATGGTATAAAGAGAAATCATCTTTATTTTTCCTACCTCATTCACCAGGTTACGGATCCCTGAAAGTGTCATTGCAAAATGTTTTGCATTTGGAGAGAATGTGCGCACGTTTTGTTATAATGTGAGCATGCTTTGTTATATTGTGCGCACGTTTTAAGCATCGTTTGAGTAAAACAAGGGCACGATCTACTTAAACGTGGCCACAATTTGTAAACTGTGCACTCAGTTGCTCAATATTGTTGTGACATAAATGTTGGCTATTAGCCAACAAACCAGCAGACAGTGTGATACATTTACCCATTAGAAATGGATCTGGTCAGGGTATATCATCATGGTTTGGGTGCACAAGGACATACAGAGAACTCCAGCTGCCCAGCATGACATCATCTGGAGTTAAGCACATTATAAAAGGATGCTGAGGGCGAAGCGTCTCCCCGTCGTGAGGATGACAATTTAGGTCATATTATGGAGTTAATTTTGAACAAAACGAAAACGTGCGCTCGTTTTATTAATTCGAGGGCTCAATTAAAAGAAAACGTGCGCACATTTTATTAATTCGAGGGCTCAATTAAAGGAAAACATGTGCACAAATTATCACGGCCATTAAAACGTGCGCACGAATTATCACGGCCATTAAAACGTGCACACGAATTATCACGGCCATTAAAACATGCACACAAATTATCACGGCCATTAAAACGTGTGCACGTTTTAGTAATTTGAGAGCACGTTTTATTAATTCGAGGGCTCAATTAAAAGAAACGTGCGCACATTTTATTAATTCGAGGGCTCTGTCGTGGTCCTTCTTTTGATCGTCTCAGGATGTCTTCTTTTAGATAACACAAACTAATTGCAAGTGATTTGCTAGAAAAGGACACAACACTTTGGAATAATTCAGCCTTAAGCAAGATAAAATGCACAGAGTTTTTAACTTTATTTAAGCCTTCGACACAGAGCTTATACAAACTGAGTCCTCTAGAGAGACTGAATATGACAACCGCGCTCATCTATTTATTGGAGACCCGCGGGCATCGCTCCTCCTTCGACTTTTTTATTTATTTCATTGCCAAGACATGGTTTTCTATTGGAAGCGTCCTCTAGTAAACTCTAAGCAGGTGTTAGGCCATTATTTCAATGTGACAAACGCTCCCATTAAAACGTGAAGGATTTACAACTGATTTTTTTAAAAGACCTTCGGCCACAGGTGCAGCTGGCCTGAGGCCCCCTGCACGTGGCCTGTGGGCTCACGGCCACAGGTGCAGCTGGCCTGAGGCCCCCTGCACGTGGCCTGCGGGCTCATTACTGCTGGGATATCAGCCAACTTGGAAAGTACCTGACAGATCAAATGACTGATAGAGCCCTTTTTTTTGGGTTGAACACCTGCTAGTTCAGCCAGAGGACATACAGTTCAGATCAGGACACTTGATAGTTCATCACAGTTCAAATAAGGACCTAAAAATTCTTCTACAGTCCCTCCTCTGGGACTCGAAAGAGTCCCATTACATCAGCTATACTCTTGGGTTGTTTACTGACAAGACATCCTCATTTGTGCATTGCAATAATAAAAAAAGAAAAACACATCACTCGACTTACTGATAACTCTGGTGCGGATATGAATATAAGTGATACTTCACACGGTAAATATATTTAAGTGTAAGTGCAGGTGAACCTACATACTAAGGCACAAGGTGATCAATTAGCTGGATTATATCAACGCAAGGTGACATTCAAACATTGAGTTTTGGTGTAATTCAAGGCACTTAAAATGGCCACATAAAACAAGTTACAGCAACCTCTTAATCATGGCAAAGTAAAGGCATTACTTTGACATCAGTGCAACCAATCATCTTCTGGCATCTATTGTCTCACTCAACCAGAGGCTCCAACCCATTATACTTGGTTCTACATATTATTTTGTTAAAGCGTCACACATTTATTATTTAAATGCATCAAATAACCCCTACGTTACCACTATTTAGTCAACCAATCAAGAAACTATTCTAAGGTTGCGCAGCTATATCTAGTTAAATGATAAACACAATAAATGGTTTCCCTTCATGTCCGTCCTTAAGTCATTTGCCTTAGTCAATCATATAATGGTTTTCATTATAGGCCATTTCTCAACATTTTCCACTTTGTTTTTCTTCTTTTTCAGCTTGTTTTCTAATGCCCTTTTTGGCCAGACGCCAAATTTAGGCGATGCATGTCTCTTAAGGCATGCTATAATTTAAGAAAAAGGGGTCCCTATGGTGCATCTTTACTACTAAATCTCCAAACACGCCGTGTAAGGGTCCCCTTTTTATAACTTTGTAATGTGATATCTATGTGTATGCATTTAGCTTTATCTGTGTTATGCAGATGATGGTAAGGACAGACATTTACCCGACCTTCGTTACTAACATATATCCTTCTTTGTTTTTTTTTATTTACACTCAGATTTCTGAAACCAGTCCGTAATTCAAACTCAAGAACCAAGGTCATCGTCCGTTTTCAGTGCCATTACGTCAGTCCGCGCTCCTCAGCATTTACTCAGCGTCTGAAGTTTTGGGAGAAGTTGGGGAATATGGGGAGGTTGGCCTTTCAGGGGTAGTGGGGGAAGGATCAGGAATTCTGGCTTTCAGACAGTCGCACAGTTCTCTGATGGATCTTTCCAGCTCCTTGTGCTGCTTGGCCAGGTTGTACAGGGCCCCCAGAGAATTCTTGCCCACATTCAGGGTGGTGGTGGCCAGCCCTAGGTGTTCCCTCTCCATATGCTCCATCATGCTGGCTAGCATGTCCATACTAGACTGAAGACCACACAGTTGAGTATGGAGGCCCTCCTGAGCACAAGAGATGTTGGCATTGTCACGGTGTATCCTTAACAGGTATGCAGCTGTCTGACTCAGTTGTGGCATGAGTTCCTCAAATAGTCCATGGGGAATGTGATTTGTGAGGGGCAGGAGCTGCTCCAAGGTTTTTGGAACAGACTCTTGTGGAAGACAAAGCTCTCGAACCAAGATTGCCATGTCCTGTGGGGTGACCATGACCAGATTAAGGTTGTGCAGTCCAGGGGACAGGAAGTACAAGGGGGAAGGCATTTCGTGTGTGTGGGGAGTATTGTTGATGTCGCTCGGGCAAGTGGTTGGGACACTCTGGGCATTTAGCAGCCTGTACAAAGCTCCCCTCTGTCCTGGTCGGTGAGTTCGACTAAGGTCCACCCCTGCTGATCCTCCTCCAGAGGTACTGGGCTGATCGGAATATCTCTCCTGCCTTGGGGGTGGAAAGCTGGGGACAGGTCCTAGCAGTGAATTGAGTCTAGGATGCACTCGGGCGGTTGCTGCATATGGCCGACCTTGGCTGCCTCCCCTGGAGGGTATCGTTGCCACTGGCACATGTGACTGTCTCCATGGCATCTGCGGAAGGGGTGTGTTCCTGAGTCCAAAGGGTCCTTCAGGTGATGGTGGAGTCCTCGGGCCGACTCTTGCTGCAGGCAGATTCTGTGAAGCCGTCATCGCCAGGTGCTGGAACGATGAAGATCCTTCTGTTGCCAACTGGTTTAGCTGCTGGATGGATGGCGGCTGTGGCGACCAATCATGGCTCGACCGTCCCTCCAGTATATCCTCTTCTCCAAACAGTTCTGAGAGTCCAAGCAGACTTGATAGAGGCAGATCAGGCATAAGTCCCTGATCAGGGGAGTCTGGTCTCTCAGCCATACTCCTGTGTCCTATTGATATACATATACGTTCATTATTACAGCTCCATGTCATTCTTTCAGATACTGTCTATCCTATCCCTCATTGTTGTGGGTGCATGTGTGTGAGTGTAAATGTGCGTGCATGTCTTCTTCCTCGTCTACAATATCACCAAGCATGGTCCATCCCAGTCCTCCCTATCTGGGGTATACGCCACAATATTAGGTAGCTGGGGGCTGTCGGGGAGGATAATTGGTATTTCATCCATTTCCATATATTCTGGTTCTCTGTCTGTTTCGTTTGTGCTTTCTTCTAAAGCTCGGACGGCTAACAGTGGGAGCTGTCCTACTGTGGATGAAATCAATTTATTGACCAGAAATTTTATCAAGGGAATACCACAACATATTACCAGCAAGACCGCCACCCCTGTTAGTGCCAAGATTACACCTATCTGATATAACCAGTCTTTCCATGATATCCACCCTCTCCTTAGAGCCCCAAACAGTGAAAATAGTGGGCCAATATTCATTCCATTCCCTACAATGTATCCAGAATCGTCAGTTTCATTTCTCCCTCCTATGGAGTTACTTAATAGTTCCTGTTGCATCTCTTCAAGTGTGATTAAGAGCTCTGTCAAATTTCCGTTTTCCCCTGTACGCATGGGAATAGCTGTGCAACATTCGGTGGCTTTGATCATAATACAAACTCCTTGTTCATCAGCCATCATCATCTCGATAGCTAATCTATTTTGCATTTTCATTAGCGAGGTGGCGTGCAGTTGTTCGGTTAAGGCTCCTACAGCTGCCAATGTCCAATTCAAATATCTTTGTTGATTATACCACAAGTAATTAATCCACTGCACCTCCTGGAACCTAGAACGGACTTTTGGAGTAACCCCGAACAGAGCCAATGCCCATCCCCATTTATCCGCGTCTTCATCTGCTTTAACTCTGCTACTGTCTATGGCTTCTAATTGTCGGGGTATCCCTTCTGGTATCCCGTTTCTTACTGTGATGTTGTAGTCTGTTTTAAACGCCATTATTCCTCTTTTCTTATGAAGTTTCTGTGGCATGGGTTGTATTGAATTTGGCATTTCAATTACTGTTACTGCTCCTGTGAGCATCACAGGAGCACAAAGGCCTTTCCAATTAGAGGACAGCGATGACAGGAGTTTCCTTTTTTGTCCGCATATCCAAAAGATGTCATCCAAGGGTACCGTTCCCTTAGCTAAATTTGGAGTGGATACCCATGAAGCATGGGTGAGATTCAGTCCAATTACAGACCCCCCTGTGGCCGGTACTATTTGTTCACACTGTATGCCTGCTGCTGGCAGGGTGTGACAGACGGTAATGTTCCATGCTGTTTTGGCCGGTTTGTATTCTTGCTGCTGTTGCATACACTGTATGTGGTGTTTTGACTGGGTCGTCCCTACCTGCCAATCACTTATGTATTGTGCTACTAAGCCTTTAGCTATACAGAATGGGTGTATCATCCCTTTCTCTATTTTAATCATAGGTGGAACGGTTCCTTCTGTACTTAGAGGCACTGGACAAAGTTTACTGTCGGCAGCATATTTTTCATCACCTACTGCCATTTTCATAACACATTGTGTATAGCATTCTGCTTGGTCTGAGTTATGTTGGGGGCTCCTATAACAGTTGTTGATATCAGGTAGGGGTTTAGCCTGAGGTATCACACCCTTCCGGTGACAGGCTATGCACGGCTTTTCACTGATCTGCCTAGCCGAAAATTTCAACCATTGGTAAACTAGATTTGTCTTCAACCCTTGTGTACGGGCTAGGTCTGTACTGGGATCCCATCTCCCTAAGTGACTGCTTGTTTCTAGGCTTCTAATTGTCCTCTTTTTCCTTGGTTTGATTTTTACCCATTTTGTGGCTTCATGTACTGTAACAGTTACGTCTTGCTTGGTTTCCCTGCATCCTCTTTTATCACAAATTACCTCTATGTTGAGTGTTCCCTCCTCTTCACATTTGATGCTAATGGCTTCGCCTAATATGTAATCCCCCAGCTTTCCCTGTATTCCTATGTTCTTGTAGGCTTTTGATTTAATGTATACCAAATTATATGTTTTTCCTGTGTTTAGAATGCCTTGTTTAGTTGCTATTGCGGCCATGGCCACTGCACAGTCCGTTGTATGTTTTGGACGTCTATTGTCAATCCCTTGAATAATTCCTTAATCATTGTTCTGGTGACTGTTGAGATGTGCTACTAGATGTGCTACTGAGTGAGCCGTCGCTAGATGAGCTGTCACTAGGGATGTGTGGTGTATCTGTGCTTTGTCTGGGTTGTACTTCCAGCGGTTTTTCTGACGGTAAATCTACTGAGTTGCTGTCCGAGTCTGATGTCTCCTGTGGCCTGTCTATCTGTCGGTCTGTATTTCTGTCTGTCTGTTGGCCTGCGGCTCCAGTTGTTTCTGAGTCTGCATCTGAGTCTGTCGCTGCTCTATCTGGCAGGGATCCACTACTCTCTGAAGCTGTGCGTCGTCTTTGTTCAATCAGTCTCTGTGAGCGCCTTGGCCGGTGTTCGCCTGGCTGCAGGGAGGCGTGGCCTTCCCTCGGTGCTGCTGTAGGGTCTCTGGCTTCTCTTGCTTCCCCCCTTGGCCCGGCGGCTCTGCCAAGACGAGCTTGCTGAGGCCGCAGGGGCGCTGGGCCACCAACCCTACAGCAGTGGTTTAAATGAAACCAAGTGTCCTTACCGTCTACTTTGACTGCTGTACGTGAGGCAAGAATAACTTTAAAAGGACCTTCTCGGCGGGGCCTGTCCCACTTCTTTTTGAACACTTTGACGTAAACCAGATCACCAGGCTGGATGCTCTGATTTTCGAGTGGAATCTCTGCTTCTCTGTCTTCTGTAGCACCTTTGACCTGCAAAAAGATAGTTTTGTGTATTTGGGTTAACTGTCTCAGATAATTATGCCATTCGTCTTGTAGCTGCTCCAGCGATGGTCCTTCGTAGGGTCCCAGGTATGGAATAGGCATCGGCCGACCTGTAAGAGCTTCAAATGGTGTCAAATGGGTTAGTCGGTTAGTTTGTGAGCGCATTGACAATAAAGCAAGCGGCAACGCATCCAGCCAGGTTAGTTTGCCATTGCTGTCTGCTATGATTTTTGCTAGTTTGTTCTTTAAAATGCCATTAGCCCGTTCCACCGCCCCATTTGATTGAGGGTGATAAACACACCCAAACTTCTGTTTGATACCCAATTGTTTGAATGCTTCTTGTGTAACCTTGGCTACAAAAGCCCTACCGTTGTCAGATGAGATAGTATCTGGAATGCCAAATCTTGGAAAGACGTCTCGGCACAGGAATTTGGCTACGGTTTTATGGTCTTGATTTGCAGAGGCTACTGCCTCAATCCATCGGCTGAACCTGCATATCACTACCAAAACATATCTCATTCGTTTAACTTGGTTTTCAGCTCCCATGTCTATGAAATCCATCATAAGATGTCTGAATGGCCCATCAGGGACCGGAATGTGGGCTAAAGGGGCTGTGAATGATTTCCGGACATTATACTGTGCACATACCTCACACTCATTCAACAAACGGTCCACTGTAGCTGCCATATATGGTGACCACCAGACAGCTTTTAGTTTGTTCATAATTTGGACTCGCGAACAATGATTGGGTCCGTGGGCCCAAATGATTGCATGTCGTAATAAATTGGTGGGTAACACAAAATGTCCATGACTACTGCGCCACAGCTTGTCCGCTGGCCCCTGACTGCGTGTCTCAATAGCGCCTCGTTTAACCCACATTTGTTTTTCTTCTCCACTGGCCCTACTTTGAGCCACTATCAGTGCGTCAAGTGAAACCAGTGGGGCACAATCTTGGATGGTTAACAGGGGAAACATATTTTCCCCTTGTGCTCCTTTGCGAGCTGCGTCATCTGCTAGGTTGTTACCTTGAGCTATGATGTTATTATTCTTTTGATGACCTGCACATTTAATGATGGCTACCTCAGACGGTAATTGGAGAGCATGTAACAGTTGGGAAATCGCTTCTCCATGAGTGACAGGGGTGCCATCTGCTCTCAGGAATCCCCTTTGTTTCCAAATGTTTGCATGTACATGACATACGCCATAAGCGTAGGCTGAGTCTGTGTAGATATTAACACGTTGATCTTTAGCTATCTGGCAAGCCATAGTTAAGGCTTTGATT